>NC_048229.1:78889952-78976728 GCF_002007445.2 Ailuropoda melanoleuca
GTGGGGGTGGGGAGGGGGCCCTGTAGTGCCCAGACACGGATGGGAATCACTCCCCTTTCCCCTTCCCTTTCCCGGGAAGGCTGAGCCGCACAGAGGCGCTGGCTGCTCTGAGCTCCACCGTCCTGGAGGGGAATCACAGCAGCCCCAGGTTTTAAAGCTCCAAGGGCACGAAGAATTATATTGTAGAAAAATAATGAAGGCAGGGGAAATGTTCAGCAATCAAATAAAGAAAGCAATCTGCAAAAAACAGCATATGCACCATTCATCCTGTGTTTTATAAGGACGAACGAAAATAAATCATAGTAACAGCAGTAGCTCATGCTCTAGGGGGCAGACGTGATGCCAGGCACTGCTCCTCACTGCGTGTGTGTGTGTGTGTGTGTGTGTGTGTGTGTGTGTGTGTGTAATTTGCACACGAAAACACCAAAATGTGAAGAGTTGGTACCTCTTGGTGGTGGCATTTTAGTGTGTTTCCCAGATATTCTGTTGTGTTTTCCAGATATTCTATAATAAACACGGGACGATTTTGCTGACTGTTTCTATACATCTTTTTCTTAAGGATCATGAAAAATCAGGTTTAAGTGCCCTTTTCCCGTGGGGAGATGCTGTCATGGGTCTGCAAGCCTTGAAGGCAGAGGCTGGCCGGTGAGGTTGCAGCTCCCCTGCCTCCCGCAGGGCCAGCTGGATCCTGTCTGTTACCTCGCAGGACCCCATCGCACTGGTCTGAGGATTTCCTGGAGTCGCTTAGCTTAGCGGAGGACTTCCCACATCCTCCATGATCAATATGTGATATTAAGTAATGTTTTTTCAAAAGGATGTTTCACGACCTCCCCAGCCACATCAAAGTCCAACAAAAACCTTCCCCCCACCCCCCCCAGAGGCCTGTCTCTGGGCACACTATGCGTTCTACTGGGGGGTGCAGGGAAGGAGGGGACACAGCACAGAGAGACCCTCTGGGACCAGGCCCTAAGCCAAATGCACCACATGTCCCATCCCATCTGGAAGGAGAGTATGGGGTCCCCACATTCCAGGTGAGGAGGCCAAGGTTCCAAGAAGCACAAGCTGGTCCCCAAAGTCTTCCTTGTCACTCTTTCCACTTCCTTCCCCGTCTGTCTTAATGACAGATAAATTCTGCTCAGAAAGCTACTCTATACTACCAAATAATTACACCGTTGTTGTTTTAACTGAATTGGTCCGCCAGTTTAATTGAAGCCGGCAGGCCGACGGCCCCCCACACCAGGACTGCAGACAGCCCCCGTTGATCCCACACGCCTGTATCTTAGCAAAACAGAGCTCTACCTTGGAGGGCAGGGGGCGGGGCGGGGGGGGCTTGGTTTAAGAATGTTATCATTTCATTTAAGAAAAAAAGAAGACGACAGGCAAAACTGTTTGGTCAACAGTGAAATCAATTTATAAATGACCCTTCCCATATGTCCTATAAACTTTCCCTTCTCCAGATTCTGAGGATCTGGGTTTTGGGAACATTTTGTTTAAAAAAAATCCTACATTAAGTAAAAAGAGGAAAACGTTTTGTCATCAACATTGTAGTGAAGTGTATATTTCCCATAAAATACGTGACTCCTCTCCATAAAACTGTTCCAGGAGTGTTAATGTGTGAGTTCCAGTGGAATCACTGTCTGGAAGGGGGTGACCATGTGGGGCTGGTGGAAATAGGACCCATCGACTGGTGAGTGCCTCGCTGACTGGCTGACCTCCAGCACCTCACTAAGCCTTGGGGGGAGGTCCTAAACAAAGAGTTACTGAGTGACTTCTGTGGGTCCGCAGCTCAGTCCATCCCTCTCCCCATCTGCTCTCCCGAGGCACCCCAGGTGCCCTGGCAGATCTAGGGTCCTGCTGGCCCTTACAGCTTCACCAAGAGGCTCTGGCAGCCAGAGCCCTGGGTCTGAATCGCAGCTCCGCCACGGAGGACCTTGGACAAGACAGGGCAGCAGGGCCAGGACGGGGCGGCAGGGTGAGGCAGGCACTTCTCATGGGTAGCACAACGAAGGAGGCACCGAAAACTCAGTCACAAAGAGAAAGAGTAGTTCTATGTTTAAAAAAAAATTAATGCAAAAATCCAAGATATCAGAATTGTAAAGACAGACAGGATCCGACCCTTCTTTGCCTGAGCCTTCTCCACTTGCCTCACCCTGATCCAGACCGTGTCCTGTCTCTATGTAAAAATGTGATATTTTTACTCTGCAGAGATTTATTTCTGCATTCATTCAGATCTTTCTTCTTGATGCCTGAGTTTTTCAGGGCCCCCTTCAATATTCTGTGACCGAGGTGAGCACCTCACTCCCCTCCCCTTGCTCCCTGCCCTGAGACCAGCCTCACCCCTCTGAGCCTCCATGGGAGGGGTCTTCCCAGCGCCAGCCACAGCTCCCAGGGATGTGCGGCTGCAGAGCAAATGTTAGATTTCCAGGCCGGATCCTTTGTGCGTCTGCATGTGCGCTCACACGTGCAAAGTACCCGAGCCAAGTCCTAAGACACCCGTGTGCCCCCGAGTTAGCAGTGCCGCTGGGCAGACAGGAGCGGAGCATAGGAGAAGGCTGCACGTAGCAGACATGACTGGCCAGGGATCCACCCTGGACCAGCCAGGGCCCCAGAGGCCTTCCTGGAAGAGGGACCCTCCACTAGGCCTCAGGGAACTTGAAGAAGGGAAGAGACGGCAGGTGACTGAGATAGCCCTGACACAAGGATTGGCTAGAGGAAGTCTCCAGGAGCAACACCTTCTGTCCACCAGGCAGATGTGGAGCTATTACACGGTCTGGAGAACGGACACGTCCCTCCCTTTGCAGAGGGTTTCCTTTTCCTTTTCGGCTGGCGCACACCACATGCGCACCCCAGCAGCCACTTCTCCCGGCCAGCATCGCCCCACGCTCCCTTCTCAGGTGCATTTGCTGGCCTGGCCTGTGTCCTTGGGTCGCCCTTTCCAGAAGTTTGTGGTCTCTGCTGGCATCTGCTCTTCACCCACATCTGCAAAGGCTCACTGAGCCCGGGCGTCTGCATGTCACCCAGGCCTCATGTGCGGGGTCTGTAAGTCCTGAATTCTTCCATAGAATTCTGAAGTCCTTCCTCAATCCCTCTTGCCTGGGAGCAAGTCCCCACATCCAGTCAATTAACACAGCCCAGAAAGTCAATGCGCTTGGACGAAGACTAGATGCACACACCTAATCACCCAGCCCGAGGGGCAGGCGAAGCCAACTACCTGGCTGGGGCAGGAGCCCCGTGCAGACACAAAACCATCAAGGGTGGCCCGCGTGGACATGGAAATATGCCCGCGACATATGTCGTTAGGTTGGAAAAATCAAGCTCCAACCTAGGAGTCTGATGTGACTCCCCTAGCTTTTCACAGCCTGTGTTTATACAAAGAGAGGCCTGGGGTGGGTAAGGCTGGGGGCCACCAAGCACTGCCTGTGGTGACTTAGGATGCAAAATTAGGAGGGGACAATTTCTTAAAATGTCTTATGTTTTTTGGCAAAGGTTAAATTTTCTATACGGCTATCTGTTATCTTTGTACCACCACCACCAAAAGCCCAGCTAAGCTTTTTGCATTTAGTATGGTTGGTGACTAAGAAGGACCTGATCTTCCAGGTAAATGCATAGAGAGAGAAGGCAGATTCTGGGTGTCAGGGGCTAGGGAGAGGCAGGGGGGACAGAGAAACTGTTTGATGGGGACGGGGGGGTTCTTTCGGGGGGATGGACATGCTTTGGAACTAGATAGGGCTGGTGGCTGCAAGGCATTGTCAACGTGCTGAATGCGACTGAATGGGTCACTTTAAAGCACGTGGTTTTCTGTTATGTGAATTCCAACTCAATGAAAAAAGTATCTCCTTTTTTGTCAAATAAGCCCCCTAATGGAGTTACCCCTTTATCTTTGAGTTATGCATTTAATGACTGACCTGATTTGGACATCAGTGATGCCGGTCAGACAACCAGCTTGTCCCAAGGCACACGGATGGATTTCCGACTCCGTGTTTGTGTAACAGGAACAGGCGGTCAGTGCATGGGATTCAGCTGGGTGACCACTGAGGTGCCTTGGGGTCCAAAAAAATCGTGTTCTGAAGCATGGAGCCTGTCTGCATATGGCTTCGGATCATCTTCTATCCCACGCAATCTTAACACAAAGGTCTAGCCTGACATCCGTTGAAACTAGACCTTCTAGAATCTTCATTTCAGTTTAAAGAAAAAAAAGGTATTCTCTCTGTGTGTCTCTTTCTGTGTCCTTTCTATTCCTTTTTACTGCATATGCTATCAGAGATGATTTATAGAAAATAAATATTAAAGAGGAGGAAATCATCAACGAAAACTGCAGAATTGGGAAAAGTGGAAATAACTGGAACACATCCACGGAAGCTATGAATCCTGCACGGCTGCCATTGTGGGTCATAAATTTGAAATGCATTTGCACAGTGTGTTCACCTCCCCTGTGAGACCCCAGATCAATGCTAAAGATGTCTGCGTGACACGTAGACACGGGGGCCACAGACCACTGCAAACATGGGCCCAAATCTCCAAACTGATCCGTTTTCCTTTGGCCCGCGCATGCAGATATACATACGCACAGGCCCTGCAGCGGGCTCACTGTGCACGTGTCTACACACGCAAGCCCGGATCCGACAAGCATATGTTTACCTCTGTGGTCAGGATCAGGAACGGCACTTGGGCCCCACTGGGCCAGGCTGATTCATGCCCCTGGTCTGTCTGGGTGAACCTGCGGTGGGGGCCGGAGGCTCACAGGGAGGTTGGAAGTTGCCAGAGAAAGGATGGAGAGGACGTGGCTCATGAGGGGACGTCTTGATTTATCCAGAACCCCATTTACAGCCTATCCATTGTAGAGCTTCACACGTACACCATGTCCCTCTTCTCTCCCTCCCCCTCCCCTGAGCAGGTCCAGCTGGAAGGAGACAGCGCTCTGAGTTCAGTGGGCGCAGACAGGACTAAAGTAAACAGACTGGTCATGGGCAGGCAGTTAGCAGCCTTTGGACAGATGATCAGCGTTGAGCTGGTGGCGGACCACACACACGAAGCCCCCTTGGACCACACAGGCATCCGCCTGCCCGGCCTGCCTACGCCACACGCACACACAGGCTGGCCTCGCCTCACCGGCGCGTTTCCCCCGCGCCACAGGAGATCTGGAGAAGAGTCTAGAAACACTCCAATGCTGCAGCCCCATGGCTGACCCTGCTGCTCCCACGCGCCCCTGCTGGAGCCCCCTCAGAGCAGCTCATGCGACAGAAACCATTGGCTGGAAGAGGCTGGGGGACAAGGTCTCAAGGCCTCGGTCTCCCTCTCTGTGAGCTATGGTGCTCACAGCAGCTGGCGTACCTTTGCTTCCCACGGCCGTAGCTCACCCACCCCTTGGATCCCCTCACCGTGTTCCTTATTCTCCTCCAGCAAGTGGCCCGCATCCCCCTGAGGCCTGCAGACGGACCAGGCCAGCACTCCGAACACTGGCCACCCTTTACTAGGCGGCTGCCGTCCTTCCCAGAGACAGCTCCCACCTGGCAGTGACCTCCTCCGACCCAGAAGCCAGCTAGGACACACAAAGCTGCGTCCTGAAAACTCCCTGAGTGGAAGGCCTCGGAGGGATACTCGCTAAAGCTGTCCCCCTCCAGCATGTTCAAGGAGAGCCTCCTCCTTCCACAAAGCTCCCCCCCCACACACTTCTGTGGGCTGGCACGAGGTGAGCGGGAAGCCGAGGAATGTTCTCCAGGGATCTGCTGCTCCTCCCTGTCGGGGCCCTGCTTTCAGACAACCCCAGGGTGAGGCCTTGACCCCCCCACCCCTGATCCGTTCTGCCATCTTGAGAGGGCTCTTGAGTCCCTGGACACCTCTCTAATGAGGAGCTAGCCGAATAAAGCCCCTGCCCGCTGGCCAAGGCGGGGCTGGCGGGGGTTTTGGCTCGAACGTGCCTCCTTGGAAGGGGGCCCGTTACTCAGACTCACCAGGCTTATCAAGCAGAGGTGTTGCCCCCCGGGGGGGGTGCAGGCTGAGGAGGTGAGTCTCCATCCCGGTGACACCTCGGACCACCGCTCCGGGGTGGGGTGTGTGGCCTCAGGCCGCCCACGGCACCATCTGCAGACTCTGCTCCGCGCCCCGCGCGGCCGGCGGCTGACCGGGGCCATCTGTCATCATTACGCGGGTTTATTTGGGGAGGCGAGCGATGGGGGGCTGTCATGGCTGAGAGAAGGCTTGATCTATTGGCAGACATGCTTTGAAGCCCTCTTCAAGGCTGCAGCTCCGCAGATCAGAGCAAGGCGGATGGCAGCCCTGGGCATGTCCCCATATAACGGGGGTTTTCAGTCCGGGGGCTCTGGGAGCGGCCCTCCTGGGGAGAACTGGGTGTGAGCTGAGCCTTTGAACTTTGTACTGTTGCTGTCTTGGCCTCCGCCCACCACTCAGTCCACTTTTTTTTTTTGAGGTCTGGTGCATTTTTAACAATCCAGTCCATTACTAGGAGAGGTCATCAGCCCAGACTTGAGGACGTAATACCGAACATCAAGGACAGAAGCCTCGTAATCTGGAGGGGGAAGCAGACAAGAGGCAGAGAAGGAAATGAGACTCTCAGAGAGTGGGGAGAACACCAAGGACAACTAGACAGGATGGAGGGGTGGAGATGCTGGGAGGCTGGGCAGGCGCCTTCCCAGCCAGTGGGCAGCAGCCCTCAGCTGGGGTTCCATTTGGATTTAGATCTCAGAAACCATCCAGTGAGAATCCGTATCCATTCTCCATTACTCTGGGTCATCCTTCAAGGCCCAGCTCCCTGGTACAAAGCCCTCAGTGTCCTCATCCGGAAAATGGGCTGGTAAATGTCAGAACTCCCAGAGCTGCCCCTGAGGACCGCATGAAGTCACACCCCAAGCCCCAGTGAGAGCTGGAGAGCCCGCTGCAGTGGCCCCCTGCCAGGGGGGGAGAGGGGAACCTCCATGTTTTGTCCCTGCTGGGGATAAACCCTCACTGGAGAAGCCCTGCCCCCTTGGGCAGGGACTTCTTCCTGCTGGATGGTGTTAAATTATGAGTGAATAGTCCTAAGTGTAAGAAAGGCTTCCCACAGAGCAGGGACACTGAAATATTAGCGTAACTGTGGACTGATCTGGCCTGAGGGGTGGGGATTCACTGGGATACCTTTGGAAACAGAGGATGCTTACTGCTTTCATTCCAGTGCCTATGTGCTCCCTCGCTCACGGGAACCTCCCTTTGGGGCTGAGATCCAGGCTTGGTCCCACGTGAGTTGACGATCAAGGCAGGTTTAGCTAATGTCCCTGCACTCATCCATGAAATGGGTCTAATAACTGTACCAGCAGGAGGACAGCGAAGTTCGAATTTTAAAAGTCAGAAGCACGTGCCTGATACAGAATAGGTGAGCACTCAATCTGCCTTCTATCTTTCCTTCCCTTTCCCCTTCCTTCCTTCCCCTGGGTCCCCCCATCTCGACCCCTAAAATGCAGAGCAGAATCCTGTAAACACTGGACAGATAACCTGTGAGGACACTGGAAGCAACCGTTTTACGGACTGTTGGAGCTTGTCCCCTGAGCCTGGGGACACAGAGGAGGCCTCAGACAGGAAGCCAGAAACACAGGCTCTGGACACGCGCTTCCACGGGCGGGCATTCTCGAACCTGTGCCACGCGTCTCCCCTGGCAGGGCCAGGGCTGGAGGAGGAAGCACCAGCTTCCAGGAAGGAAAGTCCCCGTGTCTTTGGGATCAAGGGGTCAGTGACACCGGCACCCTGGGGTTTCTACACTTCAGTTTACGGAGCCCTCCCGATACGGGGCATTCGCTGCTGATGAACTAGGGTGCAGAGAAGCCCCAACACCCCTTCCCAGGGGCGTGCTGCCCGAGCCCACGGTGCTCCAAGCCTGGAGGACTGGGCAGGGGGCTTTTCCACTTCCCACCAGATGTTTGCCGCTGCACAGACTGAAGCGCACCAGGCTCGAGGACAGACCCCAGTGTTCCCGGCAGCAGCGCGGGTGCGGGAATGCCATTTGCCTGTCAGGGCCAATGCAAGCATAACACAGACCCTCCTTTCCCGGCCTGCATGGGAGGCGTTTTGACTCCTGCTGAGAAACATGAAGGTCGTGACCCACCAGCTTCCCCATCTGCCCTTTCCTCACCAGGGGAAAATCTGACAACAGACTTGTTATTTATGAAGCTAATGCAATCCAGAGGCTATTGGGACAGGGGAGGGAGTGGGAGAGAGCTCCGGAGAGGGGTCTGGCCCCGCAGAAACCAGTTTCACTGGCTGCATTGTGAGGACAGCCATCAGAGGGCAGGGCGTCGGGGAGTAGGCTCTCCACGGCTCTGCGGGGCCTGGCAGGCGGTACTCGGGGGCCTGTGAAGCTCCCGCAGGCCAGCATAGTCATGCAGGGTCTGGGGGTCCCAGGTACCTTTCCACAGTGCACATGGAGGGGAGGAGCTCCCTGGAGCCAGCGTTTCTGTGGGGCAAAGGTGGTCAGTGACTTCTAATGCGTCATTGTTTTCATGCACGGGCTCAGACACTGGCTCTTTCTGGGAGAAAAGCTAAGTTGGTTGTCTTTGTTTTTTTTTTTTTAAGGTAAATTTTTTTCTCCCCAAAAGTTTATTCTCTCCAATGACTCACTCACAGAATCAACATCAAAGAATGATTTAACAGAGAGATGCTATTTTGTTTTTCTGTGTTTCATTGAATGGAGGAGATGAGCAGGCATGGAAAGACAGAGATGTTGTGTCACACAGACCCGGTGTGACCCTGGCCCCTCCTCTCACCGGACCGGTGATTTTGGTTGGGTCACTTGATGTCCCCTTCACTAGTTAAAGGGGGGGTGGGGTCAGGACTTAGCCCCACAATGTGTGAGCTGATCAGAGATGAGGATGCAGGTGACCCAGCAGAGCCTGACAGGGAGCAGACCGCAAGGACTGGGGACTCTCATATTGTCTCCACCCTCATCTCCAGATGGAGACTTGCGGCAAAGGGATCCCACATACAGACGAAGGAGCTGCAGGTTTGGGTTCAAATCCTGGCTCTGCCTCTTGACAGCTGTGTGACCTCGGGCAAGTTACTCAACCTCTCTGTTTACCTCCGTTGGTTTCCTCATCTATAAAATGGAGATAACCAATGGTAGCAAAAAGTGAGTTACTAATGCAAAGCACTGAGAGAGCCCCTGGCTCAGAGTAAATTGGCATTTATTGTTGTCATTATAGGGAGAACTGTCATTGTCAAACCTCTGATTTAGAATCACTTAAAAATATTTATTACACAAAAAACAGCATGGCAAAAATAATAATAAAAAAGGAAACCCTATCAAACTTCTATTCTGATAAATCCTATTTTTAGGTACTTTTGTAATATGTGGATGTTTTTGTATCTTCTGTCCCTTGAGCTGCTCGTCTTGGAAATACACGGGCTTGTGAAACAGGCTGCGTGTGGCCTGGGTGAGCGTCCTCTTGGAGGCAAGGATCCCCTGTACCTCTCCAAGGCGGCACACGACAGGGTGTCTGTGTGTGCGTGCAGGCGCTGTGTGGACGCGGATGACGGGCGGGGTGATTCGCTGCATGTTTTCAGAAGTGTCTGCTCCACACTCCCTCCTGGAACGATGACACCCCGTCACGGCCGTCCCGCACCACCGCTCACTCACGGCCACCACGGCTTCTTGGGCCAAGACTTCCACACCCTCCCCGGCAGCGGCCGGTGTCCCCTGCCCCAGGGCAGTCAGGGGTCTGCGTGATCTGTGCTCTGTGCCGTCCTCTGGGAGGGAACAAAGTCTGGAACGTGGGACGAGCTCAGAACATAATGAAATGGAATCCGCCTTACAGAGGGGAGACCTTCTGTGAGTTTTTTTAGCTTTTTTTTTGACAGATAATTTCTGCGATTTTTTTTTAAATTTCAAAATAACCTAGGGTTTAGTTTAATTAATCCAAAGTAACTCTGGAATCCCCACGTGGTGCGGTGCCCTGGGGCAGCACTTTTCGTTTTTATTGCTTCCACATCCACACGCTCCTTGGAGCTTTAAACGCCAGGCAGTAAGGACAGCAAACGGGGTGGCATTTTCGCCGCCGTCCAGCCTGAGCCCCGAGGGCAGACACTGGCAGGGCCAGCCGGGCCTCCCCTAGTGCCCGGCGAGCAGGTGGCCCTTGTCGCGAGCTGTGGCAGTGAGCAGTCGTGACCGGTGTCCCTACGTTGAGGGAGTAACCCGGCCATTTTCAGGGTGCTCACCCTGTTGTTTCTTTCTTTTCTTTTTTCTATTTAAAATTCTATTTTATTCTAGAGTAATAATTTTATTTTTTATTATTTTTTAATGATTTTTTATTATGTTAGTCACCCTGTTGTTTCTGAGCGAGGACCCTGCGGTCAAGTGGGTCTGCCAGCCTGACTCTCCCTTTGTCAGGCCACCTCCCTCTGTCCTTCCATCCCTGCACCTCGGAGGGAGCTCGGGAGCCCAGCTCACAACACAGGACCCTCAGCGATCCAGCACCCACACCCACCGCCTGTTTCCTGGGAATGTCAGTGTGTGGAGCCGGGCCGGTCTCCTCTGCTTGCAGCCGGGAGGGCAGGTCCTCCGCCAGCGCCTGGCCTGGCTCTGCTTCCTGTTTACTTCAGAGAGAGGCTGGGGCCCGCAGGGTCTGTAGGCAGCCCCGCGGTCTGAAACGAGCCAGGCCGCACAAGGGGTTATCAGTCCATCAGCCCAGATCGGCCGCTGGGCTCTGCCGTCTGTCAACTGTCTTCTGTCATCATTGAGAGCTCCCTGTCCTGGAATGCCATCTCGTTAGGTGGATCAGGCCTCCGTGGGATGGCTCAGAGTCTCTGCAGGGCTCAGCTTCACTTTTATTTGCAAAATTAGGACATATATACTCTTTTAAAGCTACGAGAATTTCTGACTAAAAGTTTCAAAAAAATCATCAAAATAGAGAAGAAAGGAATAATCACCCCCAAACTTCATCACCAAGAAATAATATTTTGGTCAAATTTCATTTAAACATCTGTCTATGCAAATTATACCCCTAGAGACCAACGTGTCCCATGTGACAAAACGGGACCGGACCCTGCCTGCCGCGGCGTTTGTAGTAAATAAACACCGCGATGAGCCTCCGAGCCTCCGAGCCTCTGCTTGGGTGTGTCCCAGGAGAAGTGCCTGGAGGGGAAGGCGATCACACTCAGAGCAGATGCGTCGGAGCCAAAGAGCCGCCTGCAAGGACTGACCACCTTTCCGGCCACAAACAAGCTGCGCCTGGGCCCCACTGCTGCCTCACACTGGTATCACCTCATCCTTCCAGCCTGCCTACGCTGTAGATAGAAGGTAGCATTCCGCGGTGCTCTTTTGTTTAAAAAAAAGTACTTTGCACATATTTGCCAGTCACTTAGGTCCCTGTGGACTGGGACGGCCATTTAAACACTGGATCTCTAGGCTGCAAAGATGGTCAGCCAAAAACGGGTCCAGCCCCACCCCACACCTCCATCCATCAGATACTTTTTTTCTCTTTAAAGATTCTATTTATTTGATGGAGAGAGAGAGGGAAAGAGAGAGAGAGCACAAGCAGGGGGAGCGGCAGGCAGAGGGAGAAGCGGGCTCCCTGCCGAGCAGGGAGCCTGACATGGGGCTCCATCCCAGGACCCCGGGATCATGACCTGAGCCAAAGGCAGAGGCTTCACCAACTGAGCCACCCAGGCGCCCCCAACCATTGGATTCTTGAATCAGCTCAACCGTTTCTCTCAAAAGATGGTCCTGCCTCTGGTGTTTGAGTGCTCCTGTAGATGGGGGGCTCGCCACAGTCTGAGGGATCTGCTGTGTCCCCAGCTCTGCCCGGGATCTGTAACTCCAGCCCCACACAACGCTGGAAGCACATTACTAATTCCATCCTTGTTCCAGGCAAGCTTACTGAGACACAGAAGATGAAGGAACTCACCCAGGGTCACACAAGCAGGAAAGCAGCCGAGTGAGTAGCTGAGCTGCGGCTCAAACACAGGGAGACTGCACCACACAAGGCTCAGAAAGGACACCTGGAGCTGGTTAGAGATCTAACACTTTCTCAAACTGCAGATTCCTTAAAGATTTCTCCTACAGACATTTTCTTTAGCTGCCCGAGGAAGCAAGAGCCACTGTCAGACACCCGCCGAAGTCCGGGCTTCGAGCCTTGTGCCAGAAGCCCTGCTGGCGGCTCAGGCTAGCATGAAGCAGGAGGACTGGCCCAGCCTCCAAGATGTCCCAGTGGACTCAAGGTGTCATTGGTCCATAGGGCCATTGGTCCAAGTATGTTTTATTGATACAGACCCAAGTGAGTCCATAACATTCACCCCTATTTTTTTTCCCACTGCAACCTGCTTTTAGAGATTATCCTTTCTTCCGGCAGAAATGCCCTTACGCAAGACGGAGACATATATGCCGTGATGACGTCATTTGTCTTCTCTTGGGCCCTGTCTTTCCAACTGTGGGAACCTGTTTCCCAGCTGCCCACCCAGGCCTCTTGTTATTCTTTTTTTTTTTTTTAAAGATTTTATTTATTTATTTGACAGAGATAGAGACAGCCAGCGAGAGAGGGAACACAAGCAGGGGGAGTGGGAGAGGAAGAAGCAGGCTCATAGCAGAGGAGCCTGATGTGGCTCGATCCCACAACGCTGGGATCACGCCCTGAGCCGAAGGCAGACACTTAACCGCTGTGCCACCCAGGCGCCCCTCTTGTTATTCTTCTAAACTTCATTCTCTGTCTGGCCTGCAGGTCTCTGAAAGGAAGGCTCTGGCATCAGTCAGTCACACTTTAGTATGAACTAGTCCAACACCTTCAGTAGTTGAACCTTACCAGGAAAGAACATATGCATTTTTTTTTTAAAGGGGAGCATGTTCACCCATGAGACAGATGTCTGGGATCTGGATGGCGGGGAAGACACCTTTATATATGTTGGAAAGGAGACATCTCAGCTCCACTGAAATTAATCCTTAATTTCACGTCACCCCCGCCCCCCCACTCCCAGCCTCCACTTGCTTGAGCACTTCTCTGTCCTCAGGACATACAAGTACAGGCTACTTCTAATCTGAGGAAGACTGGGTCACAGAAATAAAATCTTTCATTTTGTTGCAAACCAAACCAAACAGAACTTAACGAAACCATAAAAACAAAACAAAACAGAAGCATGCACCATGACCCCTTTTGATGTAAAGACTCCACCCAGAGCCCAGACCTGCCAGTCAGTCCCTCGTTCACAGAGAACAAGGATGCTGCAAAAGTGCCTGTAGGGCCGGGGCCTGCTAGCTGGGGCCACTGCGGCTTGCAAACTAAATTTAAAAGCTTGCATCCCAAGACCCTTGAGCAAAGGTTACTCGAGGTCTGTTCAGGGTTCAGGAATAAAAAAAGCATCTTTATTTGGCAAGGAAATGCCTTGTGAGAAGGCGCTGGGCTGACGAGGGGCATGGAGGGAAGCTGGGACTCGGTGAGTTTTTCTTCTGGCATTTACAGCCCTGAAAAATGATTGCAGCTTCCTCTGGCCGCCGGAGCCGGAGCCTGAAGAAGTGACCTTTAAGGAGAGTCTGTTTACTCCATCCTCGGGCAGAGGCCCTTGCGTGAGCTCTGCGAAGCGGCGCCCCGCCTTGGCGCTGACCCCGGGGCCTGTATCCAGACCCGCCAGTTTGGGAAAAGCCGAGGACGGGAGGGGGCTGGCGAGGGGCTGCCGGTGGGGGCAGGCAAGGAGTGCGTTCCCGGGAGGTCAGGGTCAGCCCCTTCCCGCTGGGCGCCCGGGGCTGGCCTCTGGCCCGGAACAGCCTTCGAGGCGGGTCTGCCGTGACCTGCCATTTCATACTTCGTACGTTCTGGAAACCCTGTCCCAGGGCCAGCTCCAAGCTCTCTTGCTTTTTAGACAAAACAAGAAGTAATTAGCCTGGATGGGGATACTCCTCGCTCTTTGCGGGCCACACCACAAATCGGATTTGAAGCTCGATCCCCTGGACTTTTATACCAAGGTACACAGAGGGCGAAACAGAAAACCAGCGACACTGGGGAGCGTTCAGAACCCTGCGTGTAGCTCTCCGAAACTGCGCCGGCCACAGACTCTGCAGCAGACAGCGAAGCTGGAAGCTGACTCCTCCACTCCGCGGCTTCAATGCGAAAGAAATAAGCATATGTAACGGGATCTGCGAGTTTTCAATAGTTTGAATTAAACTTGAAGCCTTGGCTTTAAGTTTTTAAAGATCGTTTTGAAACCTTCCTACTTACAACATGATCGCTACTAATTTTCTCCTCATACCCTGATTCAACAGTCTTTGTTCTAGAGAGACAGTGTTTTATTATAATCCTTTGGTTTCTGTTGTAAATATTCCTTCCTTGGAGAAAATTTAAGAGAGTTTAAAAAGGAAAATCAAAGCAACACGAAGTCTCACCGCTCAGAAGTGCCTGCTGCCAACACAGCGGACCGCCTCAGTCTGTCTGGTGTGTGTGTGCATGTGTGTGTATGTGCACACACGTGCACCTGCGTGTGCACGGGTATATGTGTGCGGGTGTACATGTATGCGCACGCGTGTGTGAATGTGCGCACTTGTGTGCCTGCGTGCGTGTGCGTGTTACATGATGCACCCTTTCACAAAGCCCGTGTCAGGAGGTTTGTGTCACGCGGTCCTCACTTACCAATATCTCCATTAAAGGTCCCTTGTAAACATCATTTTAATGGTTGCCCAATATGCCAACTTATGGATGTGCCATAATTTATTTTACTATTCCTCTATGATAAAAAAATGTTTTAAAGTGTGCAAACTTCCTTTCCCAGTGGAAAAAAATAGAATAGCTGCTCTGGAATGGTTATTTGTGATTTCCTGAAATTAGGTCAAAAATATTGCACATTTTTTGTTAACCCAAGTACCTACTTCCTGGTGGATTCCAAATACCGACCCGCTAGGTGACCAGAGGAAGGGGAGTGGCCAGACCCTTTCCTTGTGACACTGGGGTGGGCGCGCTGTGGGATGTGCTGAGCTTCGACCCTCCCTGGACTGTGTGTGTGAGTCATGAGCTGGGCTGAGAACAGATGAAAGAAAGCATGGGGCCTATGCCTGGGAGCAGGCATTCCCAGGCTCCACCCAAAATTTCAGGGGTCCCTCAGCCCTGAGCCCTCACTGAGCCACTTAGGAATTCCCGGGCCCCAGGGTTTAACTAATAGGGATCCCCTCTGACCCAGCTCCAAAATTATCCCAGATCCCTTCAAACCGTAATTCTGGGAAGATCATGAAACATTTTTTTGTTGTTGTTGTTTTGTTTTGCTTTGTTTTGTTTTTTAGCACTCACTGTTGACATTCAACAGGAAAAACTTATTTTTGCAAACATTGAAAAACTTTACAATCCTCTCTGAACCCTAAGACACTGCAGGCATCACAAAGAATTACAAAAAAGTGAAACTTTGAGATGCTCTTAAGGGTTATGTAAATCTGCGACAAATGTATATTTAGGGCACTTGAAAGAGTTACAAAACGAGTACTGCCTTAGTCGGAACCGAAACAGTCACGTGGATTTGTTCTGGGCGGTTTTGTGTTTGACAGAATTAGAACTGATTCAGTCCCTTTCCCTCCGTGAAACGTCCACGCGACGCTGCGCTCTTCTCCGACGCTTGCGGCCTCTGGTTATCAGTTTCATCCCTACTAGTCTAGTGCTGTACTTCAGCGCCAGGCCCCATGGGCAGCCGGGAGGCATGTGCCCCTGGCAAGTTCACCAAAGTCCTAAAACCTTCAGCACCTTCATCTCTAAAATGGGGCGCCGACTTGTAGCTGCTGTTACCCCAGAAGGAATTGCGGCGTGGACGCCACACGGCACACGGGGACGTTCGGGACATTACTTAGGTTTAAGTGTTTTGTTAGTTTTCTTGGAAAATCCTGAGATGCAAACACAACAGTAGTGGTTCGTAGCTGGAGGCTTCGGGAAGAATGGATGAAATAAATAGGACTGATTCTCCTTCCTAAACATTTGGGACTAATTCGGGCTATAATTTCATATTATTTGTCCACAGAGTGGGAAGAGACACGTATCCATGTGTCCGAGACTGCTAACAAATCTGAGGGGTGTCCACGATCTGGAAGGAGCTTGCTCAAGCAGGGTTCCGTATTCTAACCTCACCAGCACGTACGAGGCTCCTGTTTTTGACCTTGTGTCTGATGAGGTACCTGGCGTAAAGCAGGTATCTACTTAACTAATAGTAACAGTACACCTCGCGTGCCCGTGATGACTGCGCCGTGTCAGGGAGCGCGCTAAGCACTCACGCAAGAGCACCTCCCGGAATCCTCCCGGGCAGGGGTGCTGCCAGCCCCGCTCCGCAGACGCAGGGACAGGCAAAGGACAGGTGCAGAGCTTGTCCCAGGACACCTGGGCTCAAATCTGGCAGTCCAGCCCCAGCGTCTTCGTTCGTTCTCTTTCTGCTGTCAGCCTAAAATGTCATTCCCTTCTAAGGGGGAAATATCCGATTATTTTCTCCTCTAAAATAAAAATAAAAAAATTCTATAAGCTTCTGTTATGTTAATCTTGTAATGGAAGCTTACAGAATTCAAAAGAGGCAGCTCCTTCCCTAAAATATAATGATGATAAGGAAGAGCTGGATTAGATGTGACAGAGTCATAACATTCATGCTGCCTTTGGGGAAGATTTTATTCAGATCAAGCACCCCAGGAGGCAGAGACAGAACTCTACTGAGGGTTTCTCGGGGCTGCTCGAGAGACAGACAGACAAACAGAAGGCCCTGCCTTAGCATCGGGCAGCAGCACCGCGTGGGGCCGGGCCCTTCCACCTGCAGCCGGCCTCTGCACCTGCCCCTCCCGACCTGCACAACCACTGAGCACCCAAGGCCACCTCCTGACCTCCAGGCCAGGCCTCACAGAAGCGCCCGCGGGCAGAGACACCATGGGAGGCCGCACGTCGTCACCTCGGGAGAGGGGCGCAGACAGAAGGCTCAGGTCTTGGTGTCGGAAATTCCTGTGTGGACCATCACCTCCTTGCACGGTGACTTCATCCTGGGCGTGGGACGCCCATCTGCAGAGTGGGGACGGAATGCTGCGTGCTCTGAGGCTTAGAGCGAGGGACCGGGGTAATGTTTTGGTCACACATGTAATTCTCCCATGTGCTGCAAGTGACCCCCATCATTCCACTCCCAGCTGGGACCTTGGCATGAGGTCTGTGCAGATGGCCACCATGTTTAGAAGAGATGGACAGATGTAGGCTAGGCTCCTGGTTCTACTGCCCACCAGCGGTGTGACCAGGGCCTCCTCCTCGGTAAACGGGCAGATAATGGCCCCTGCCTGCTGGCTTGCTGGGTCGACGCCGTGAGAGGACGCACATCCCGCTGCCTGGCACGCAGCAGGTGCTCGATCAGTGCTAGCCAGCATCGTACCTGTCACGTGCTCGAAATCACATCGCGCCATACAAACGCAGGACACTGGACAGAGCAGGGATGAACAACCTGAGTTCGGGCATCGCCCCTGAAGTAACTGGAGACAAAAGTGTGGGATCTGACTTGTAATCAAAGAGGGAGTGCATTTGCAAACTAGCAGGTTACAGTTAACATAAACTTTGGAAACCATGAGGAAATTAAGGATATCACTTTAAATTAAATATCTTAAGTAGACACGTACTTTAAATGTGATAAGACAGCTATGCTACATTAAGTCAATGCCGATCGGTAATTAAAAGCGGATTTCTCCAGGCTTAGCTGCCCGGGAGGAGAGATCAATGTCTTTGTACGGGAGCTGATAGCCGTCGGAAGTATGGTTTTAATAATCCTTGGCCCCATTTGCCCTCCACTTGGCAATAATAATGATTTGTTCTTGTAATGAAATAATATTCATTTACTGCAAATGCGGTGCGCACACAGGGCGCGATACCATCAGTGTCGCCGGTCCTGAATATGACCCGCTATGGAATGATTTCACGGAATTCTAGAATAGCAGAGCTGTAAGGGATGGAAGTCATATCAGGTCCCAGCCCTTCATTTCACACATTTAACCAAGGGTTTGTAGAGCTGTTCAGACACCACCTAGCTGTGAGCTTCTCAGGGGTTCCAAGGAAAGCTCCCTCCCCCTCTCCTCCACTTCCCCCACTACTCACCCCCTCCCCCCCTCCTCCACCTTCATCCTCTTGGTTCTTCCTGTTCCCAGAGTCTCTCCCCCATCCCTCCTTTCCTTTCTCTTCCTCTTCTTCTCTTCTCTCCTTCCCCCTCCTCCTGAGCACCCCAACCCTTGCATGCTGAATGCCCCACGTCTGTACCCACCTATGTCTTCTAGCTGAACAACTAGAACAGCCTCCCAAGCCTTGTCGGGCCTCCACCATTCCCAAGGGTGAAACCCTGAGTACTCCTGGGAGAGGTCACGGCATGGGGGAGCCTCGGGGGGTGGCCCAGGACTATGTACTTGGTTTTCCCACAGATGCTGGTTTTACACTCAACCAATAGAAAACCACAAACCCTTTGGCTCCACTCTTACCTGCATGAAAAGAATGGCCCAATGGAAGGGCTATCTCATGGTTGTCTCCTCCCAGAAAAGACCCCCAAAGTGTCCTAATAAACAGATAACTCCCTGAGACCTCCTGAGACCTTCTCTGGGGCTGTGCTAAGAGACCCTGATGTGGGATCCCAGGGCAGCTGTGTCCTGAGTCCACCTGGGTGATCCCATTGAAGACCGCTGGGGCACTGGGTTCTCTTCTCACGTCCAAGGCCCTGGACCCTGCGATAGTTGTGCAGGTGAAGTCAAAGCACACCTTGCTTGTAAAGCACAGGACAGGCAAGCTGAGATGTTCCCGGATGCAGCTGCCCATGGGGGCTTCTTCAGAAGGAAATTCTGCATCTCTAAAGATCACACCTATGTTTTCTATTCAACAAAAGAGGGTTCAGCCCATGGACAGGCCCCATGTGAAGGCGGGTGTGGTAAGGACAGGGGGAATGACTGTGCTCACGGGGTGGAGACTATGAGGATGAGTCTGTCTCCGTCTGCGCGTCTCTCCCTGTGTCTCCATTTCTCTGCCTGTCTCTCTCTCCATCTTTTTCTCCTTCTACCTTTTGCTCTGTTTGTCCCCATCTGTCTGCATGTAGGTGTACTTCTTTCTTTCTCTGTTTCTTTTTTGTCTCTTTTCTTCTCATTCCTCTTCCACTCTCTCGCTCCCTTCAGTTCTCTGACCCCCCACACACCTCTCTCACTCGTCTCTCTGCAAGCCTGCCCGACCCTCTCTGGTGCAGTGCCTCACGCCCCCAGACCCAGGACCCCTGTGTCTCCGTCACACTCCCCAGGCCACCAATATCGAGCCCTGGACCCCTGCAGATGCCTACAAGAACGCATGAGATTTCTTCTGCAAATGAGGGAAATCTGGGCAGCCCTGGCCTTGGCTCTGTTCAACCCCATCCAGGCCCGAAACACAAAAGCCACTCTGTCATGGGAGAGTAACGGGAAGGAAAAAGGAATAAACCTATGTGCTTTCATTAACACTCAACTTTCTCTAGCAAAACATCTCTCCTGCTTCAACCTGTTGTTTTGATTGCTCTGCGTGCAAGTTGACTCACAAACTTCAAAGGAAAGAACTAACACTTCTAGAGAGGCTCCTCCCCCTCCTCGCTCCTGGGGACCTGACAACAAGGCTGTCCCCCAGGGTGCAACCCTGAGGGCTGGCCTCGGGGGTCTGTGACTCCCTGGACATACTGCCCAGCTCCAGGGCAGAGTCCCTGAGCCTGAGGCGGGAACACCACCTTGTGAACTCACCACTCTGCGTTTCTGAATGTGCCATGCAGTTCTGGACACCTGTCTAGGCTCCAAGAAAGGCTGATTGTCCTCAGAGCCGGGCAATGTTCTCCTGCAAGGAAAGCTTTACTTGGAGCAAATTACTTGAGTAGCTTATGGTCTCTGCTCCTCCAAATTCCTGAGCGGAAGTGCTTCGGCTGTCATTAAAATCTGAGGAAGACTGTAACACTACCGTGCCTCTGTTTGCTCCCCAGGAGAACAGTTACACATTTGCTAATACTGATGGCTCACAACATTTTCATGTCATGCTAACAAGGCCCCGGGTCCCTGCACGGCCATGGTCCTCATGCAGATCCTGCTCCCTTCCCACCCTCACTCAGCAGGTCACCGAGCCCTTTGCTGTCCTTCGATCCCCAGCCTGAGCCCCATCCCCGGCACATGAGTGACGCACAGTGAATGGGGAGAGCCCAGACGAGATGAGCTAACCCACTCAACAGCCAACGGTGCTCATGAAGCCCCTGCCCCACGCACAGCACCTGCTGGGCCAGAGCTCCAGCCCCAGCTCTGCCAGGGGCCCTGCGGCAGGGGCTGGTCCTGTTGCCAGGGGATGCAGCAGCAAAAAAGGAATGAATGAATGGAGGTATGAATGCAGGAAGGAGGAAGGAACGAACCAGCCAATGAACAGACGAAGCTGATGAGCCAAGACGCACGTCACTCCGCCGTGGGGTCGGTCTAGGAGGAGAAGCCCCCAGCAGCCAGGCCTGTGAATCCCAGCATGGCAGCCATCAATCCTGGACCGGCCTCAGACAGAATTAATTGCAGGGGTGGAGAGGGGCAGGAAAGGAGGGACAGGTCAACCCAGCCTTGCCACGCAGCTCTGCAGAGGGCTGCAGATGACCTTCTGCTGCTCCCCAGAGACACCCGCCCACCCCCAATACTCCCAGGGGCCAAGTGACAAAGTGTGTGTGTGCGGGGCGGGGGGAGGCTGTCTGTGGCTGGAAGGTCCTAGTCTTTGATCTCGTCTCTGACGGCCACCAGGAAGGAGGGGCAAGGGACGGCAGGCCGGGCCGCCCAGCCCCACGCAGCCTGGGCCCTGCTCCCTTAGCTGGTGGGTTTCTGCTCCTTCAATGGCAGGCCCTTCCCTGAATGGTTCCAAGGGGCCTGATAATCCAGGATGTGGCCCACTACTTACTGTGGGCTGGTGGTTTCGGAGTGGCCTAAGCATTGGGAATAAAGTGCAAAGTGCCAAGCAGAGCTGAGTGCTCATTCCGGAGCTGATGCTGCAGACAGCTGAGACGATTCTCTTCCCCGCAGACTGCACAGTTCCAGGCTTGCTGTCCAGCGTGTGAGTCTAGCGTGTAAACCCCATGAGCACAGGGCTCGTTCTGTGGCGATCCCAATACCTAGGAGAGAATCTGGCTCACACTGGGTGCCCCACAAACACTCACTGACTACAAGGGCAAGGGAACGCGTGAGCTCGCGGGTTACCTCAAAGGTGGTTTTCAGGCCTGTCTGCTCCCTTACATCAGCTGGGGAGTTACTGCAAACATTTCCCTTATCAAAGCTCCCTGTGTGGTTCTGATGTGCAGCCAAGACTGAGCAGTGCCTGTGACCTGGGGAAATCCAGGTGGAAAAGCCTGTCACCGACACACACCTGCACTGCCAGGGGTATGAGTGGGAGAACTTTCCAGAAGGGCAGCTCAGCAGTATGCTCATTGGCGTGTGTGTATTTCCAGGCACAGATCCTCAGGATGTAACTAAGGTGTGGGCAAATAAGGCTGCGGAGATGGCCACCAAAGCTTTCTGTGACGGCCAAAAAAAGCGGGACACAGCCCCACAGTCCAACAGTCCAGACGATGCGAAATAGCATGCTTTCGTCCTCTGGAATACGATGTGCTATTAAATGCAGCTTGAGGGAGAGTCTTTGCTGACATAAAAAGCCCACCAAACACTGGAAGATATATACACAGTGTAGTCCGACTTTTAGAATGGCAGCTGCGTGGGGAGCACGCCCTGGGGGCCAACGGTTTGTGGCTCCAGGAGCACGCACGCTGTAGCTACCTGGCCATAGCCACGCGGTGAGCCACGGACCTTCCCAGCAGTAGTGCCGTCACCAGTGCCGTGAGCAGACCAAGGGGATGAACTCTCTCAGAGACAGGCGGACCCACACGAGGTTGGCTCCAGAGGGCGCGCTCATCCCTGCCCCATCCTGGGTGGGCGTGCTTCACCGTAGTGGGCCTTCTCTGGGGCTGGCACCACGGATGCTCTGATACGTGCGCTGTCTCACTTTCCCACAACGAACACATATCGACTGAATAAGAAGGACTCAGCAGAACTCTCCGGACACGGAGGACAAATGACTCCTTCTTGGCCGGCGTCCTCCACGCTGCTGTCTACCTGGGTGAACGTTACTTTGGTAGTTCGCCTCCTTCTTGGCTTTGTGGGTGCGGACATGGCAGGAAGCCCCAGGAAGGGCTGCTAACCCTGCGACAGCTCTCCCTCTGGGGCTGCTGAAAGGGCACCTGGATTCTGTGTGTGGCTCCTGGCTGCACATTCCGGGAGACGCCCAGAACTGCAACAGGGATGACTGAGGAGGCAGCCGGACGGATCAGTCAAAAGGCTTCATAAGAGCTGACCACACGTGGCTGGAGCAACAGTAACTGTCCAAATGGCGAGCGTGGGAGGGGAGGGCTGACACGTTTGCTGGAGAAGATCTGAGGGACATGGGATGGGACTGAACCAGGAGCTTCCTAGCTCTGTGGTAGGGGAAGTGTGTGCACAGGGGGCTGGCACTGGGGCCATGGAGAGGGCCCTTCCTTCCAACCGGGCATCCCTGGGCACCACAGGAAACATCAGACACCACTGGGCATTGTTGGGCCCCACCGGACAGTACTAAGAAGCACTGGATATCACAGGCATCCTTGGAAATCAAATGGGCATTGCTGAACACTGTTGGGCATCACTGGGCATCACTGGGCATCTTTGGGCATCACTAGACATCACTGGGCTTTGCGTCATTGGTCTCCATGGAGACAAGCTTGGTGAGAAGGAGAGGGACTGTCCACCATAGCACCGGGAGCCACAGTGACGGGGAGAATTTCCCAGTGCAATTTCCAGGATAATCTGGCAGTGACTTATCAGTTTGTCCCATTGCTTTGATGGATCTCTCTTTACTTTTACACATAACTTTTTTTTTAAAGATTTTATTTATTTATTTGACAGAGAGACAGGCAGCGAGAGAGGGAACATAAGCAGGGAGAGTGGGAGAGGAAGAAGCAGATTCCCAGTGGAGGAGCCTGATGTGGGGCTCGATCCCAGAACACCAGGATCACGCCCTGAGCCGAAGGCAGACGCTTAACGACTGAGCCACCCAGGTGCCCCTACACATAACTTTTATCTCACACTTAGTTTCCAAAATAATTTAACACATCTTTTAAAACAAAGCAGAACAGAAACCAGGATAACTGAAAAATCTGAACAGCACAAAGCCAGTGAAAAAGAAAGAGGAACAGGTGATACCAGGCATCTCAGGTACCTTCATTAATTAATCATTAAACAAAATCCACTGTGCATGTGCTGGGCACTGGATGGAGGGAGAAAATAAAGATGAAAAGCACATGCGTCCTGCTTACAAGAAGCTTATACTTTGCAGCAGAGAGTAAACACTTGTACAAAATAATTCTGATGTCACAATGTGGAAGGTGGGAGTAGTATTACATACTTCATGCTAGGAGGGAACAGAGGAGGGAATCCATGACTGCAGCTAGTAATGGAATTTTTACCGAGCTTCCTGGCAGCCAAAGGAAAAGGTGGAATGGGTTGAATTACAGGAGTCTTATTGCTCAAAGGAAAAGACTAACTTTAAGAAATGACAGTGACTGGTTGTTTCATGTACTTAATCCAATACTTTGGTTGGAAAAAAGCAAATTTTTCATATTGACTTTGACAGTTATCCCTGATAAATGAGTAAGTGAAAAGGCAAGTTGAAGTACAATTTGTACACAGCAATCCTTTTTGTAAAGAAAACACAAATAAAAGGGTTTGAACAAAGAGAGGAAAACTCAGAACATTTCCCCCTGCCAACAGTGTGGAGTGAAGTAAGAGACTCCTTGCTTTCTATTTGGATTCATCTGTATTGTTTGAATTTGTCCAAAAAAGCATCTGTTCCTTTCCTAATTAAAAAAAAAGGGAGGATGTCATCGAATATATATAAAAGGAAGAAAGCTCCCCCTGGGAAATTTCTCAAAGCAGAGACTGGGATAGGTAAGGGGAACATCCTGAGCAAAGCTGCAGGCTCCCCTCAGCCAAGCGCGCCTCATCCTGCCAACTGCAGGTTTCTCCGGCACAACCCTGCCGAAGGGGAGGCTCTGGGAGGAGGCCACCCCTCCCTCCACGCCAGCCAGCCCATCAGAGGCGGGCTCCAGGGAGTCAAACAGCAGGCCCACTATGATGCTGGGGNACCGGTTGAGCAAGAGGACGCCCGTGTTCTACAACTACGTGTACGCGCCCGAGGACACGGAGGTGAGCCGCGGCCCGGCGGGGGCAGGCGGGGGGCGGCCCGGCCCCCCCCCCCCCCCCGTGTCTGTCCCCAGTCTTGAGGCACAAATCAAGAGCTATAGCTGTGGTCACGCGAGGGTTTACGTTAACAGCAATTAAGGTGGTTTCCTGCGATAAACGCCTCAATCTTCATTGAAATCCGCACGCTCTCAGCTTTGTGGCCTCTTCATGTTGCACTTTGCAGACCGTCGGCGGTCATTCTGTCACTTTTTAATGATCTGACCAGAGAGGAGATGTCAGATGTACCGGGAGACCCAGCGAGACGGAGCCGGGGGCAGGGGGTGAGGGGGAGGGACATTGGCAAATGACTTTCTGGGCCTCCATCCCCTCATCAATAAAAAGGACAGTAATTTCCCCTGGGGGGTGGGGTGGGGACTGGTTATGATGCAAGAAAGCCAGTTAAATCATTAGGGGAAAATACGCCCTACTAGTAGTAAACAAACGGTTAAGAGCTCAGACACCGGCATCAGGCAAATCTGGATGGAAATGAGAATCCTGACACTGTCTAGACGAAGACCTTAGGGTGGCGGTTCAGCTGACAGCCCAGCCTCCATTTCCTCGCCTGTAAAATGGGCGCGTGCAGTAGCTCCCCGCCGCAAAGTGCAGAGACGCAATCACAATGACCTCTGAACAATGACCTGTTTAAACTGGGAGTGCCCACCCCCCACCTCTACTTACTTCTCCCTTGTCTCCAAAACACATTCCACCATCCTGCTAGCCATGCCTGGTATTCATTTGTTTATAGTCTTCCCCCAATCCCGCCTGCCACCAAAGCCCCACTGGGGCTGGGGTCTTTGTTTTATTCTCTACTCTACTCCCAGCACGGAATACAGTGTCCAGCACACAGTAGGTGCTCAAGGAATGCCTGCCAAGTAAACAAAGCATTAGCGAGTGATGCCATTGCATTTGATGATGCATGCATGGGATAATTGTGAAACTGATCTGCATAAAGTTAAATTGATATATTTAATGTACTTCATTTGAAAAGTTCTCCCTTTCTTCCCCCCGCCCCGTGTGTGATTTATTTTTTATGTTTTTTTATTATATTATGTTAGTCACCATACAGTACATCCCTGGTTTTTGATGTAAAGTTCGATGATTCATTAGTTGCTCCTTTTCTGAGGTTTTAAACTCCCGGCTGTAAAACTCTGATCTGGATGTGGGGACGGCAGGAGGGGAAGGAGCAGCATGGGAATATGGTGGCTGTAGCATTTTTTTTTTTTCAATGGTGACGATCCTGTGTTTGGGGCACCCTGGAGCTGTCCCTTCCATACACTCCCCACCTGGGCTAACTGACTGTGGCTTACTCCCTGTGCCTTCCACTGTAATCACAGCCCTCAGGGTGGAGTTTTTCTCTGTGTTTACAAAGAGAACTGAGCTCGATAAGGTGTGCACGTCAGTCATGGGGAAAAGCCCCCTAGGTCTCGGGAAATGCTGGACCCCCAAGCATCCCCTCGTTGAGATGCTGCCCATTCCAGGCTGGAAATCAGAGCAGAATATCTGCCATACAGAGCAGCTGGCCCAAAACTTGCCTCTGGCGAGGACCCACACTCAGGTCTTTGGAGACGATCTCTGTCTGCACCAGAGTGGAAAGCGGGACCAGGAGGGAGAGTGGGGATGGCAGACGCCAAGAACCAGCCCCGTGCATTGTAAGTTGGATAAGACACATGCAGCCAAGGTTGGATTCTGGAAAAGGTTCTGATGAGCTTGACCCATCCCCACCCTCCGACTGCTAATGCTTTCAAATAGAGCAGCGAATGCAAGGAAGGACCAGCCCTTTCAACACGGGATGTGTGGGACAGCTTCAGACACCGGCACGTCTGCCGAATTGGACTCCCCTCCCACCCCAGGCATGCGAGCATCTGGTGCGGCTTTTTTGCTTATCTCCTCTGTGGTTTCAAAGTTCATTATAAAATCATGTTTTACTTTTAAAATGCAATAATGGTGGAACCAACCTAATTAGGCATCGAAACCAAAATCTCACAGAAAAGACAGTTTTCTTTTTTACCCACTACAGGAGAGTGGAAATCAGATTTTCAGTAAATCTGATTTCAGTAGGTTAGGAGCGAGGTACCAGCTTCGTTGTTTTAATTGGTTTCAGGGATCTTGTGCCGGAAACACGACGATCTTTGGGAAACAGATACTAGCAGAGGGCAAAATGCTTGGGATTGATCGGAATGAAGGACCAAGAGCTTCAAGATGCCGCTTCTTGCCTTAATACTCAATGCGCGTCCTCTTCCCCCCTCGTTTTCTCATCTTTAGAATGGGGGGCAAAAATATCCAGCTGTCTCGTCACAATTCCCAAGACTTGGGTAAGAACACAGCACTTGGTGTGCAAGGTACCAAAACCTCTGTGTAGCCAGCCTGGTTAGTCTTCATATTTTTGACTCCGCTCTGGACAGTGTGATTTCCCGAGCAAAGCGACATGCAGGCTCGTGACATCTGTGGTGAAATGGTCCTTTTACATCTTCAGCTTAAACACAGGCTCCATCACCTGGTCCCGCTATTTGGTTTTCTCTGCGAGTGACACTCCTCTCCATGGGGCCACTGTGTCTGTCTGCGGTATGGCTGCAGTCGGCCGCTGTCACGCCCGCACACACACCCTACACACAGACTGGGAGGACAGCACGCGCCTCTCAGCTCATGGCGCCCCTCATCAGGTGCGACGGCACACCACCGCCGTTCCTGCAGGTCCGGGCCGTGGATGCTGGCAATGTCAGGGCCCGATGCATGTGTGTGAGGCACAGGAAGAAGAGCCTATGTGCTCCCGGCAGGTGCTCAGGCTATGGTGGGTTTGCTGCCTGGCTTCCCAGCTTCCTCGTGACCTGGCCTCTCTGTGACTCAGTTTCCTCATCTGTGAAGTGGTGGTGACAGCAGCTCCGACGTCACGGGGAAGGCATGGTAAACACACAAAGTAACACCGAGAGAGTGCCCCGAGTGGCGGTGTGTGGCGGAGGTGACCCACCATCCCTGAGAGCCAGGGACAAGCCCAGGCAGGGGTGCCGACGCCCTACCTGCCGTGTGCAGCTCCTGGCGGCCAGGGCAGATGTGCGGTGGGAGACACCCTCCCCGCGCCCAGCTGCTGCTCAGCTACACTCCAGAGAAGCCCAAATCCGAGGATTCCTGGGTGCGCTCGGAAGTAACGCAAGCTGCCAGGTTCACATGAGGATTAAAGGTCAGTCCCTGGAAGCAAGAAGCGAATTTGGTGCCAGGCATGGAAACAGTCCTGCACCTCTGCGCGACAGAAACGTCTATTCGGGTGACTTTCACGTTCTGTGGGAGGCCGGACCTTCGCTGACTGGAGGAGGGTCTCAGGTGTCTCTCGAGTTGAATTCCACCACGTTTTTGGACAACATGGTCTTTTTTCCCCTTAGTCAAATTCATCTCCAGCAGTTTCATTTCCAAGGGCTGTGTGTTGGTGGCTTCAACACTTGGACTCTAATTTGTACAATAAAACAAAAATAATCCCTTCCGAGGGACCTGGCTTGTTCCTTGGAGTCAAGGGGCCTTTGAGGGCACACAAGGACCTCCTCCACAGACAAACAAACAAAGCAGCCTCCTTCCTGCTCTCCTTCTAACAAAGCGCATCGGCAGGCCAGGCCTCCCTGGGTGGGGGGGTGCTGGTCATCTGCTCCTTCACCCCCACCTGTCTGGGTCTCTGGTCTTGGCTGGGGTTCGCCTGGACTTCAGGGGACATCTCACATGCCCCCCCCTTGTCCATGCCCAGGCCCCCACACCCAGACAAGAGTCCTGCGTGCGCTTCCTCCCTTGGCACCGCCCCCAGGCCTCCAGCTTCCATTCCCTGCACCTTCAATTCACCAGGCATTGCAAAAACCGATGTGACAAGCAGAAAGGAGACTGAAGCTTTTTAAAATAATAACAACAATAAAAATCCTTCTGTTCTGAGAACCAGGAAGCTGTATCTGTCTAAGAGCAAATTACCTGCACCCTGCAGTCCCCGCCCCAGCACTGGCAAAGCCCCCATGAGCTCAGATGCAGGGTCTGCCAGAGGCGGGGGCTTTGCCCTGGTGCTGGTGGCCTCCTGGCTTCCAGGCCAAGGGGAGCGGAACATTGGGATGGCCACTTTTCCTGAGTGACCAAGCTGGATGACGCTTTCCCATCAAGGACAATGCCCCTCACCTTTGCCCCCTCCCCAGCTGAATCTACTTTTTCAAGCAAGAATAACCAGGTAGGAAAGAGGGGGGAATGAAAAGGGGTTTGACAAGGGGCCCTAAAGCAAGAAGGAGCAACCCTTGTCCCTTGAAGGCCTTATGGAGGTTTTGCAAAAGGAAATGGGGAGTCCCTGCTGACCAGAACCCTGGGGGTGCTGCCTGCCTTCAGTTCTGATGTCAACCCTGAGACAAGAGGCCTGCATTCACCCCCATTTCACAGATGGGAAACTGAGCCCCAGAGAGCTGGGTGACTTCCCTCTGATGCCCGTGCACCTATGTTCCCTGGAGTCATGTCTCCCCCCTCCAACCCCAGAGGTTCTAGGAACGTGAAACAAACGCGGGATGATGGACTCTGTGAGTGACCCATCATCCTACCTCCCAGAAGGGCCTAGGAGGAGAATGGGGTTTGGGTTTTCATTTGTCAAAGTTCCCAACCGTAGGGAGAATTCGGAAATGTATTTACACCCTTCAGCTTGCCTGCAGGGCTCTGAGAAGTGCAGGCGAGCCCCTGGCCCTGTGAGTCCAGCCCTGTTCTGCTAGTCCTATAAGCCTCATTGGGCAGAGTGGGAGGAGGGGAGGGGGCTCATGAGGAGGGGCTGTGGCCCTCCCAGAATCCTCTCCTCTGACTGGAGATGCCCAAAACAGGTTGCAAAGGAACTGGTCCATCTTTCTGGGTGTCTGAAGGTGTTTGTTGAGGGCCTGACGAGTCCTCACCACCATCTCGGACACCCATTGCAGGTGCAGGAGGAAGAGACAGGAGGCAGAGGCTCCTGGGGGACACTGTTGTCTTGGTCATCTGAAAGGACTCCAGTCCCCACTGTTCTCGAGTGGGAGAAAGAGGGGGAGTAGGGGAGAAGAGGAGAAGGAGGAACGACAGGAGGAATGGAGGAGGGAAGGGAGGCCACATACTTGCCATTCCCTGTGTCCATGGTCCCAGGCCCATGCCCAGCTGCCCCTGCCCTTCTCACCCCTCAAGCTCAGGAGACCCTCAGAAAATCCTCCCAGACAGGGAGCAAAGAAAAGGCTCAGAAGCCAGCAGATCATCTGTTTTGGGTTAAAATAAAGTGAAATCAGATTTTGGGGGGAAAAGAAGAAAGAGATAAGCCGGGGAGTCAGAGCGCAGGGCAGGAGAAGGCCCTGTCCAGTGATGACCTGAGTCCGTTTCCCAGCCCCACTGTGACGCAACATCACGGCGGTGAGGGCATCTCAACCCCCCGGGGCTTGTCAGGGATGCAGTCCCACAAGGACGGTCCAAACTTGGGTCCTGCAAGCCCAGTGTTGGCCTCCTGGAAACCAGGCTCCTGGATGGCCAGCCTTGCTTTGTTGTGCAAACATCACCCGACGTGGTCACCACCAGGCTGGTAATAGGAGACAGTTGGCCTCCTATTTGACCTTTCACCCCCTCTTTACTAAATAGGCCTAATTATTGCATTTGTCTGTCATTTGAGCCACAAATGATCCATTCAGGTCATGGGGGGGAGGCTGCACTTTTCTGCCCCTGTCTGGAGAGCTGTACTAATTGTATCCTTCAGAGGAAGTTTGACAGGAGGCTGGCTCTGCCCCCGTGCTTCCGGGGAGGGGACACTGGAAGGGTGGTCATCCCAGCAAAGCCCTGAGCTCTGGCTCTCTGCTGCTGAGGAGACGCCGGCTCCGCCTTCTTGGGTCCCGGGGTTTGAATTCCAGTTCCGCACGGACCTGGGACTTCCCTCTGCACAGCCCGGCCGAATGTTCGCTGTCTGCCCAACGGCCAAGGCACTTGCCAAGGCCCACCTGCCCCTCTCCCTTCTGTGTACCACATTTCCCCGCCTCCTCAAGGTTAGGTGGCCACGGGGCTGAGTTCGGCCAACGGCATGTAAGTGGGGGTGGTACGTGCACCCTCTGGCCCGACCCATCCAAACTTCCTACACCCAATGCCTATTGTCCCACCTGCTGCCTCCAAGTACCCAGAGGAGGGGGAGCCACGACACAGAAGCCCAGGCATCGGACTGATTCCGTGGGGCACACCCGCAGCTCCCCACCCACCGCTCAATCTGTGCTGTACCGTGAGGAGAGCACAAAAGAACACTGACTTCATGAAGTCTCTGATATTTGGAGTTTGTTTCAGCACCTTGTCTACCTGATCAATGCACTTGGTAACAGTGTATCCCAGGGAGGTCATGTGTTCGCTGAAGGAACTTACAACTCACCAGCCTCCCCTACAGCTAGGGTTGGCTAATGAAACGTGAATGAATCTCATTGGGCAGGACAGCTGGGGAAGGTCCTTGAGAAAGAAACAGAAAAGTAAAACATTCCCTTCTCCCCCTGCTGCCTGGAGCGCCAACATGATGGGTAGAGCTCCAGCAACTACCTTGAACCATGAGGTCTAAGGGTGGTAGAGCAAAAGATTAAAGAAATCGGATCCTGACGACCGTGGAGCCACTATATAGACCCTGGACTCCCTACTTTTACACTTGTTTTACTGAAGAAAAAAAATAAGCCTTTATATGTTACAGCCACCATTATTTCGGGGTTTTGGTTAAATGCACCTGCTCCTAGTCCTAACACCTATGTTCCTCACCTACAAGAATGCAGGCATCTTGTGGAAGCTACGTGAGGTGGTGTCACATAAGTGAAGAATACATCCCATGGGAGTAGCAACGTCAAGTCTGCAAGTTGGCAGAGCTGTGTCCCACGATGACACTCGTGAGAGGCTCTACTCCTTCCTGAGTCTCCTCTGTGAAATGGACGTGAAAATGCCAGTAGGAGACAAGCGTGTGACAGAGGGCCACCTTCTGGCCTGGCCTCCAGGCTCCCCTGCTTCTCCCCTTCCACACTCTCCTCACAGCAGGCTCTGCTTCCGAGGTGCCCTCCCACTTCCTCAGATGCTCATGGCCTTGACTCGCATGGCCCTGACTCCCCATGTTACAGCTGCCCAATACTCTGGCCACTGGGTCATGACAGCAGCTCCAGAAATGCTACCTCCCAGGAAATACCCTCCCCAGGCTGGGCAGGCTGCAGACTGGACTGTGATCTGCTCTCCTGCCACCACCTCAGAAGTACAAACAAAAGCAAAGGTCCCCACAAGAGGCCTCTTAACCTAGTTTTCCCTTAACAAGAGTTGGGTTTGTGATTCATGAAAGTAATTCATGAAAGCAAAGATTTCGAGGAGTTGACATTTGTACACAACTAAATGCTCACATTGAACCATGCAGGTGCCCTGAATTCTTTGTGGGCTGTCGGTAGAACTCCTTGTGGCAGAAAGAAAACATGCAGGACCCTCTTGATTCTGAGTTGCTGGGTACAGTTGAGCAGGTTGTTCACTGCACAAGGTGCCTAACCAAGGGGGCAAGTGGGTAGCCCACACTGGGTAGTCCACAGACTTGAACATGGCTCAGGGTTATATTTACCAAGGGGGAAAGCACCTTCTCCTAATATGCACAAAGATACTGTATGAGCTAGTGGCAGGCAGCTTAGATCACTGGCAAAACCCCATCTTTGTGTGGTTTCTATGTCTTTTTGTTCATCAGGGCTTCCAAATGCAAAACAAAGCATTAAAAGCATGTCCTGGGGATCTGGGACACTCCCTGGAGATTAAGTATTCTTACCCTAGTGCATTAGGGGCTGCGTTTGCCTCATCTTTGAGCAGGGTTGTTTTAATCCTCCAGTCCCCGAGTCAAATGACTGTCTCGCAAGAATAAGACTGTCCGTCAGCTGAGCTTTACTTGCAGAGGCTTGGGGCAAAATTGGAGGCAGATAATTGGTCAGGCTAATGTGAACCCTGGGTAGCTAGCATGTTCCTTAGACCGCCAACCACACACTGGATTATCTGCATGAGTCCAAGAAGCCTGTCTGGACCCACCTTATTCTTCGGTACTCCCAAAGGTCCTTTCCTAAGAAGAGTGCCTTACATTTACACCCAAGCAGATGCGTGAAAATATTAACAGTACCTGGGTATGAATCAGATGATTTAAATAGTAGTTATGGTGGGTGGAAATACCTGGAGAAAAGAGAGTCAAATTTGCAAAGGGAGATGGGCTCCTTCTAAGATGGGCCAGGGAAAGTTCAAGATGAGCCTAGAGCATCCCACCGTGACAGATGCAAGGAAGTGCTCCGTGAATAATGGGGACATGTCAACGTTTCTTGAAGGGGCTCCCACTGGCCAAATCTAGGACAACTGGAGCAAGAGAGTAAGTACTGGTAATAACAGGTTATAACCCAGAGAATAAAATAAGAATTTATAAATCTATGTTGATATACTACATGAATGGGGGGAAGGGAAAGATCTTTCTTGTAGAACTTCCCCTACAAATTTAGAAGGAAGGATGGGATACAAAAGTAAACCCCCAATTGGAAGCCACTCTTGTGATTCTTATTTCAGGCAAGAATTACCTCGATCTAACACTGGCAGGAGAAATATGTAAGTAGAAGGGTTTTTGCATGGTCTCCAAGTATCTTTCAACAAGATAGTGATCATTTACAAAAAGAAACAGTAACTTTGGGGGCGCCTGGGTGGCACAGCGGTTGGGCGTCTGCCTTCGGCTCAGGGCGTGATCCCGGCATTCTGGGATCGAGCCCCACATCAGGCTCTTCTGCTGTGAGCCTGCTTCTTCCTCTCCCACTCCCCCTGCTTGTGTTCCCTCTCTCGCTGGCTGTCTCTATCTCTGTCAAATAAATAAATAAAATCTTCAAAAAAAAAAAAAAAAGAAAAGAAACAGTAACTTTATGGAGGAGAGGCTTCCCCGACCCAGGTGATCAGTTACTGTCACCAGTAACAGGAAAGATGATGTCATGCCCGACATCAGGCGTGGACGAGGACACAACGTCACCTCCAGGGTATTCCTGCCAAAAAAATCATAAACTGAATCTAACCACAAGGAAATATTAGACAAATGCAAATTGAGAGCCATTCAACAAAATAACGGGCCTTCCCTCTTCAAAAATGTCACATTCATAAAAGACTGGAAAAGTCTGAAGAATGTTCCAGAATAAAGGAGAGCAAAGAGACAGGACAACAGAATGTAACCTGTGATCCTGGATTAGATCTTGACCCAGAAAAAGTGTGTATTTATATAGATGTAATTTCTTTTATTTTCTTTGGCTGAAAGGGCGTTCATGGGACAACTGGTGACATCCGAACAAGCTCTCTGAAGCAGAGGGCAGTGTCACGTCAGGGTGGATTCCTCGCTTTGATAGCTGCCCTGTACTGACATAAGACAGCATCCCTGTCCCAAGGGAACACACACTGCGATATGTAGAACTTTCTGTACTCCTTTCGTAAATTTCTGAAGGTCCAAAATTATTTAAAAATAAAATGCTTATAAATCCATCCATCCATCCATCCATCAATCAGGGGTTTTGCATGCTGCCTACATGCGTGTGTGCATGGCCTCCGCCCCTGGGAGGCCCCCCAGCAATCCCCTCCCAGTCCCTGGGGCGCTCTGGCCCTGACGACGCCCAACGCTCCCAGTGCGCGTCTCCACTTCCGTGTGTCCCAGCCCCTGCTCAACAAGACCGACGGCTTGAGGGGGGATCCAGGACATACATGTTTTGGGGGTCAAGGCGTACACAGACACTCATTCCTAGATTTGAAAAGGCTCTGGTCGTCGGCATGGCCAGGCCAGTGATCTTGAACGGACAGATGCGCACCTGCAGCAAGAGCAAAGCAGCAGCACCGTAGTGAATCGGGCTGGACGGCAGGTCCCCGGACCTGCAGCCCTGGACGGCGGTGGGGGGGGGGCTCCCTCCCTTTCCTAGCCGCTGGGCTCTGCGCGAGTGAGTCCATGAACACAAAGCCTCTCCACAATTTCCTTCTGTGTCTGTGGGGATGCCCATCCCCACTCTCACAGCCCTCGTGGGAGTCACATGAGGTGCCTGATGAAACTGTGGGGCCCAGGCTTCCTACCACATACCAACGCTCCGGGGGTTACAGTGATCACAACTCACGTGAAGCAAAAGCAAAAGTAGCCCTGAACCCTGAATGCATGAGGGTGGAGGGAGTAGGAGTTCCCCAGATACTTGGCTGGCTGCCCCAGCTTAGCCCTACAGTCTTCATGGTGTTTCATCCAATTCCTTTCTCCTAACAACACCGGGCCACGGACAACAGAAGTCAACCAAGTTGGTCGAATGAGTCAGAGCCTGAGAATTGTCTGTGTCACAGCCATTGGGCCATTGTAGTTGGTTACGTTACCATATTTCTGGTGATAGCCATCGACAAAGTGAGGCTGAGGCGGGGCTGAAGGATCCAGGCCCCCGAGCTGTCGACTACGCCATGCACTGATGGGACTGCTTTCCAGCAACAAATTATCTGAACAGTCACCCGGGGACACGTCCAAAGCCGCTGATGATCTCAGGTAATTGGATTTGGAGGACCGGCCGGCCTTGGCATGAGGCATGGAGTCCTGGCGGAGTCCCTCAGCCATATGGAAACAGACCAGAGGTTTCCCCTGTGACCAGATTCCTGGCGTAGTCAGTGGCTGAGATGTTGAGGGCACAAGACCTCTTCCCTACATCACCCTGCAAAGAAGATGCCGTAATGTTTTGGGGGGAAGGAACAGATCATACGGCGTTTGGCTCCCATCCTACCATCTGTTTTCTCTTTGGCTGGTTGGGAAGATGGAAATGAACACATGACGCATCTTTGCTGGACGGCGTGTTGTAGAGACAAAGAGATGGGGGATTTTCACAGAGAATGGCTATCATCAAAGGTCATGGCAGCTCCATCCTGGGAGAAGAGCAGAGAGACGTCTCGAAGCCCAGCACTTGCTGAGTGCCCACATTTCTAAGAGGGCCATCTCTGGGAACGCTCCCACCAGCCCTACAGGTGCCAGGGGCCTGACCCTGCCAGGGCCGCACAGCCATGTGCATGGCAAGCAGGATCTAATCTCAGGGACCCCCTCTTCTAGGGAAACACCATCTTATTGCGTCAACCTGCAACCGCCCCATGCCCCACACTGGCTTTGAGAGCCCTCGTAACTGTGAGTGAGAACTTTGAAATAGGGACCAAACCCAGGTGGGCCGCCCATCCCCTGGAAACCTCGCACCCGCTGGACCACGACACCTGTGTTTCAGTGCCTCAGCCAAGCCTGGAGCAAGGCCCACGGCACAGAGAGCTGTGTCGCCATGGGAGCTGCCCCCACCCCGGCCCTCAGAACTGACATTCCTGAGTGTTTTGTGAACACCAAATCAGCAACAAAGTTTTCCAGACAGAGGAGCCGCCTTTCAAACCCAGTCTGAAGACCCTGAAAGTCCAGAGGGATGCTTTCCCCGCTTCAGGGAGCTTGGTCAGGAAACAGAGGTGCCGCCAGCGTCCCTTCCCTGGTGCGCACACACTTCTGGAGCACCTGCCATGTGCTGGGGCTGCAGGGCAGGCGCGGCTTGGGTAGCTTGTGCCCTCAGGAAGCTTCGAGCCTCAGAAACACTCAGAAACAGTCCGGCTGTGCGGAGTGGTGCCCCTGATAGAGTGAAAGCAGGAGCAGGTTTGGCCGAGGCGTCTGGGCTTACACATGTGATGTTTGCCAGCGAAGGGCACGTTTGTATTTTACTACTGTTCGTATCAAGTTTTACACTATGACACGGGGTCTTCTCATAGTTTTCCCCAGCAGACAAGGATCCGATTTACAGGATTTGGTTTGCGACAGTCTCTGAAGGTGGAGAAGGTCGTAAGTCAGCCCCTATGGGGTGAGTTTTCTTGGTTAACCTGCCCTACCTTCCCCACCCCATGACCACACTCTGTGCCCTCCTCCCTCAGATGTTTTGATAACAGATCCCTGACTTTGTTCAGGATCTGTCCCCTCTCTAGCGTCCTCACTCCCACCCCGCCTGTCTAACCCAATCAGGCTCATTCCACAGTTTGTCAGTGCTTGGTTTCCTCATGGATATGAGACACAACTCTGGCCACTTGAGGGGGGAGGCTGTGGTGTCAGCTGGGAGCCTAGAGGGACAGGATCTCCTCCCCAGTAGAGAGACACAGGCGGAAATGGTGCCACTACTTTTGGGACATTGGGTGAGGCTGCAATATCTGAAGCTTCTGCAGCCTCTCTGTGACCATGAGGGTCTTAGCCGAGGACAAATCTAATAGGCTGAAGATGGCAGAAAGAAAGGGCAGAATGGAGGAGATAATTAACCACCCCTACAATCACCTTGAGACTAGATCCTGTGTAAGATAATTTCTCTTCTTGTTTAGGCCTTTAAGTTGTGACTTCTGCTATTGTGTGGAAGAGAATGACTCCTCCTCACCCTGATGTTTCCTTCCACATGGAAGGAGCCCATTTATGTAAAACTCCTGGCCTTTCTGCTTTCTCAGCCAGCCCTTCCTTTCAGGGTGGGTGAAGCTGGAGCGAGGAGCTGGAAATGTGTAGCCCTACCCCGCCACCTCCTCTTTCTCTTGGGAGGAAGCTGTGCACAGGAAGCAGGCATTCCATTCTGATCCTTCACACTGGAAGGATTGCAGGGACAGGTCCCTGTGAGGGGAGGTCCGTGTCGGTCCAGGGCTGCCTGGGATGGGGGAGACAGATTTGCCTAAATCTGAGACTGAGTACTGGAGCATACCTTTACCTGCAGATACGCGGCTGACTGTATCTCACGAGCATCGGTCAAGAAAAGAGGCTCTCCTCTTGTTTCATTCTCAATGGGTTAACGACTCTTTGGGGGGGTTGTGCGCCATGCCCCATCCCTGTCTGCACCTGAGCACGGGATCTGATCCTGTCCTGGGTTTGGGCCTGGCTGCAAGCCCCAAGGCTGGCTTCTTAGAGATTCGAGGTGGTGATCATCGGGCCCTGGTCGTGTTTGAGCTCACATGTGCTCTTGTATTTGGAAAGAGTCTCCCGGACAGGCAGCGATGGTGGGGGGTCATTTGGAAGGGCAGGATCCAAGCACTGCTGCATTTCTGTCCCATCTAATTCAGTGACAACTTCACCCACAGCTCGATCTCCCTTTGCCCGCACGCTTCCTCCCACTCAAGCAACCTCTCAGGGTCAGCGGAGGTGGCCATGTGGGTAGGCTCTGTTGGCACAGCTGGTTGGCCACAGGAAGTGAAAGCAGATGTTCTCAGGAGGCCATGATGTAGGAGACACAGAGGGGCAATCAGGTGGTGATGGGCATGTGGCCTGAAAGGCTGAGCATGGAGATGGTGACAGGACACGCTGGGACACGTGGCAGGCAAGGTCATGAGCAAACGAAGTTTGTGAACAAGAAGGCAGTTGAGAGAGTGGAGAGGAGTCCTTCACAGGGAGTGGCAGTGACAGCAGAAGCTGAGCTTCCTCTGATGGTCAACATCAAGTGACAGAGACCAGGTACTTCCTGAATCAGAAACCATAAAAAACATCGGAGGATGTAGGAGCCATGAAACGATGGTGTTTGAGAGCCTGGCCGCCAGGCAGGGAAGAACGGTGGAGTCCTGCCACGGCCTGTCCTATGGCAGGACTGAGATCTGGACACAGCACAGCTGCTGGGCTCCCTCCACTGAGGACAGGGACAGACAGGCTGTGGTCTCTGACGGTGTCTGCTGTGGTGGATATTCTCCATCAGTCTCTGCAGGTCGGCGCTCCAGCCTCCCCACCTGCTCTGCAAGCCGGGAGCCGCGCTGAGGGGCTGAACGGAGGAGGAGAGCTTCCCGTGGCCCAGCGCCCACTCCCCTGCCCTGAGTGGTGACACCCCACGGCCCTCCAGTACTGCACTCCTCACTACCGCCCCACGCCCTGTCCCCAGCTGTAGAAGTCGTCCTTTCATCCAGCTTCCCTCCCGTTTCCCAGCTCGATGGGCACCATCCCCGTCCCCCCAGAAGCCTGACCATGCACACCCTTCCCCTTGCTATTTGGGGAGCACTTCAAAATTAACTTCTCCAAGTACAAGAAGATCGTATTTGCGGTAGAGCTCACAAAACCTAAAATCCCCTGGAAGCTGGCATCCGTGGGGAATTACCGCACCAGCTCAGAGGCGCTACTGTTCGTTAGTGTCAGGCCAGCCTCGTCTGGGAGGCCAGCACGGCCTGAAGCTGGCGGCGCCGGGGAAGGGCTATTGTACTCCAGGACCTTGGGCAGGCCCCTCGATCTCTGGCATCTTAAGGTCCTTCAAGAAATGTGACGTGGTCTGGAGTCCCCACCAATGAAAAAACGCATGTAAAGGCCCTTGCCACAGCAAAGCTGGCTCCATGCTGGGTGCCCTCCTCCGAGGTTATTTTTGGGTGTCGGTGTGCATACATGAGCGTGTTTGGCCAGGCATTTCCTGGAGGTGTTTGTGCGTCCGCACAAGCTGGGGTGGTGGAGTGTCGGGGCAGTATGCTGTGGGGGAAAGACAATTCCACGTGGACCCTATTTTTGTACTGTTCTCCCTGAAATAGAACGGCACGACCCTGTCCAATGTGCATCCCAGTGGCTTCACCTTCCAGAGCGCGCTGGCTGGGCCGCGAAGGAAGGACTTCCCTTGCCCCTGGTTTCCTTCGCAGGTTTCCTCAGACCCCGCTCGGGGAATGCCGGCTTGGCAGGAAGACGCACACGGCCAAGGTCTTCAGAGCCTCCACTGTCTGGCCACGGGCCCCTCGTCAGTCCTCCTCAGTGACCAGATGGGACCTGGCCTCACAGACTCACAGAGGCTGCATGGTGTCTGCTTTTGCTCAGTGGAGCCATCCCTTAGACCTGCCTCCTCAGAGCGCGTGGGGACCGGCTGGGAGAGGGTAGGGTGTGTCCTGCCCGTGGCGTGCAGGGGCCCATTTCAGCTCAGTCCTGTCACTCTAAGGAGCAGCAGGGTGGAAGGTGTCTGCCTTCAAGCCTCGTGTCAGCCCCTAACTAGCTGTAAACTGGGTGCACACTTGCGATCTGGGAAGTGACTGCATATTCGGCTTCCTGACTATAAACAAGACGCCCAGGTAAATTTGAATTGCAATGAAACGATGGATGACTTTTTTGGTATAGCATGGGACATACTTTTATAAAAACAGGTTGCTCGGGCACCTGGGTGGCTCAGTCAGTTAAGTGTCGGGTCATGATCTCAGGGTCGTGAGATCGAGCCCTTCATCGGGCTTCGCACTGGAAGCGGAACCTGCTTAAGATTCTCCCTCCCCCTCTGCCCTTCCCCCCACAAATAAAAAACGGAAAAATCTTTTTTAAAAAAACCTGGTTTTTTGTTTATCTAAAATTCAAATTTACCTGGGCATCCTGCGTTTTTCCTGGCTGTACCTGCAACCCCACACAGCCGGCACACTGTAAGTACACAGCCAGAGCGCCCTTCCCTCTGATGATTCATTCAACAAACACTCACCACGAGTCTACTGTGGGCCAGGTTCTGGGGACAGAGCGGGGGAACAAGACAGGATCCATTTCCTGTGGCTGCTGAAACAAATACCATGGATTTAGTGGTTTAAATCATACACATATTCTCTTATAGTCTGGAGACTGGAAATCTGGCCTGGGTCTTGCCGGGCTAAAACCACGGTGTTTCCAGGGCTGGTTCCTTCAGGAGGGTCTAGGAGAGAATCTGTTTTCTGGCCGTCTCCAGCTTCTAGAGGCACCGCATCCTGGCTCCCGGCCTGTCCACCACCTTCATGGCCAGCAAGAGCCGGTCCAGCCCCCTTGCCCTGCCATAACTGTCCTCTTCTTCCACTTGAAGGACCCTGTGGTTACCTCGGGCACACCAAATAATCTGGCATAATCTCCCAGTTTAAAGTCAGCTGAACACACGTATTGCATGGAGGACTGGGTGTTATATGCAAACAATGAATCATGGAACACTACATTAAAAACTCATGATGTACTGCATGGTGACTAACATAACATAATAAAAAAATTAAAATTAAAGAAAAATAAAGTCAGCTGAATAGCATCCTTAATTCCATACACAACCCTAGCCGCCCTGTTGCATGGAGGGCAGCATCTTCACAGGCTCTGGGGACGAGCGCATGAATGTCTCTGAGGGGTCTTCATTCCGCTAACTCTCTCTGGTCTCGTGGGGCTCACGTCTGGTGGGAGGTGGGGGCGGGGGAGAGGCAGGCCATAAACAAGTTCACAACAAATCAATGTGTTTTACCAACACCACAGGGTCCCTCACTCCTCATCCTGTGCGTGCCCAGGGGCATCTGGCGTGAGCTTGGCTTGTAGGTAACAGAGTCAAAATCTGAACTTGAGACACAGACTGAACAAAGACGTGCAAGTCTAAAAACAATAAAGCAATGCACCTGGCTGGACTTACTGAAGCTGGGCACGAGCCTCGCCAGGAAGACCGCCTCCAGGCGTAGACCCAGGGAGCATGAGTGTGTACGCCCACAACAAGACATGCGCCGGAACAGCCAGGCCGCACGGTTTGTAAAAGCCAATGACTAGAACTGCCTAAATACCTTTCAACAGCTGAATGAACAATTTTGGCTGGTGACACAATATTGTGCAAACACAAGAATGAACACATCTTGCTGCACACAGCAACATGGAGGACAAACATAATGCTAACATAACACGGAGTCAAAGAAACCGGCATCGATGCCTGTTCCAACAGGCGACACGGATCTGCACTCATGCAGTGTGGATGTGAGGCTGTGTCCGCGTGGCTGAGCTGCGGCCACTTGGCCCTGCATGGTTCTGGGTTGGCAGGAAGTGGGGTGTGCACTCCAGCTCAAAGGACTCTCAGAACCAGCACAGAGCTGCTGGCCGGTCATACCCGGTTCTGCTTCCTCCCTGCCCTTCCCACCGGCCAGCCTCGCTGACCACCAGTGACCCCTGGACCACCAGTCACAGAAGTAACTCTCCTCCGTAGCCCCCTCCACTCGCTCCTGTGTGGGGTTCCCATCTGACGACCTGTGTGCCAGCCCGCTTTCCCAATTTCTCCCATAAGCCACACTGGTCCACTGCACCAAGGCTTCTGGAAGGCTGGGCAGGGTTTGTCTCTAACCCTCCCCAACCCCTCCCACAGTCACATTCGGTCTAATCCCTATAATAAATCTGTTATTTCACATCACTCATGGTAGTTCTACCTCCCCAGCTGTATCAGGCCTGATAAGCCTTATCAGGAGGCGAGAGAGTGGGAGGCCCAGCAGGAAGGGGCACTCGGGGGCTCCGGGGGCAGCAGGGGATGGTCCCAGGGCTTTGTTTATTTTAGGAAAATTCATCAAGCTGCATACCTGTGATCTGTGCACTTTTCTAGACATTTCAATATGTACTTTTCTTATGGGTGTTTTAAAGTGTTCCTACCACAGTTATCTTCTATCATGACACTTAGTTCCCCAGTTCCCAAAGCAGATGCAAAAGACACATGGTGTCACTTGGTGGGTCTGCCAGGCTCCTGGGTCCAAAAGAAGGGACAGGGAGTGCCTTATCTTCTTGTGTGCATTCCCAGGCCCTGGCCGGCTCCCAGCCCAGAGCAGGGTTCAGTAAAGGTCTACTCTGCCAGTAACGGGCACAGAGCCCCTGGGAACCAGGACCTGGGAGGGTCTGGGAGGAGGGACACAGAGAGGTTCCCTTCTCTCCTGAAGCTGCATTTTGCAGGGAGAGAGACATCCCGAGTGAGTCCTTTGCATGTTAATAGTCTCTTATCTCAGGGGCTTTGCTCCAGAATCTAAGAGAACTCATAAACCTCCTGAGGGACATTTTATGTGCTTTCCCACCAGCTCATACAGGGACTCTGGGAAAGACCTTTGCATTGTGACTGAATGAGATGCGGTTCCTCCAGGGACCAGGAGGCAGGCCTGGGCTCAGACATAATTCGGCCTCTGAGGTCTCAGCCTCCTGCTAAGCAATGGCTTTTATCCATTCAACAGTTACTAAAAGAGGCTTGCTGGGGGTCAAGTGCTGACAAAGTAAGACAGACACAAATCTGCCCTCCCGCAGCTTGCTCTTTACAGAGGGAGCAGAATGGGCTCCTCTGAAAGTTATAGATCTTTATTTGTATATTTTATACACATTTGTTATGAATCATTTGCATTACAGCAAATAACTATCTATAAAATGTTATTTATAACTTATGTAATATATAGCTTATTATATATAGACATGTATTATGTACTGATAATCATATTTATAAAATATATACAATGTCTACTTGTAATTATGACTTATAAATGTAATAATTAAATATATAACTAAAAATTATACTTATATCCATTGAAATATGGATGTGTAACATTCATAATTAATAATGATATAATTGATATATCTAATTAATATACCATATATAACATAATATCTACTTATTTATGTGCAACATAGAAATAAATGTATTTGTGTAGAAATATATTTAAATATAATATATATTTTTTTAAATGTCCATTTGGCCCTCTACTCCCTATCCTTTTGCAAATGCAAATTTTACCTGGTTGAAGCCAAAGGACACACACTTTGGGGGCTCCGTACCCTCATACTGGTGGTCAGGAGTGGGTGGCCCAGGCAGCAGGAAGATGGGGTGTGGGGGCCTGGGAGGCTCAGGCCTGGACTTCCAGTAGGAGCTCGTAGCTGCAGCCAGGCCACAGGGGTTAGGAAGAGCCCCATGGGGGGCACGTAGCCCAGGTGCTACGCCCCATCCCCAGCAGGAGGCCAGGCCGGGACATGGAATCAGCACCTCTGGTTGGGAACCTGTGGGGACAGCACTGAGGAATCCTGCTGCCCAGGCCTGGCTGTGCTTCCAGAGCTTCCCTCATGTTCCCATGGTTAAAAGGTGTTCCCCGAGAGCCCGAGGCCATGACTGCCCTCACCCCACCCCTAAGCCCCTCAATTGTTTCTCCCCAAGCCTTCCCCATCGTAGCCGATAGGCAACATCTACTTCCATGCTCTGGTCAAAAACCTTCGGGTCGTTCTTCTCTTCCCTCCTCCTTGTCTTTCCTCCCACTCAGGCCCCCTGTCTCCCCCTCCCCCCCGCCACACATCCTCCCCGGTTCCCTTCAGGCGGAGCCCCAAACCCTGCTATCCCCACCTGGATTATCACAACAGCCCTCAACACGCGTCCCTGCTTGCACATTGCCCACCACCAGTGAATTCTCACACAAGAGACAACCGGATTCTTTAGACCCCAGTCAGCACGACACAATCCAAACTCCTTAAAATGGTCTGGCCCCATGAGCTGGCCCTTGCCCTCCTGGGCCCCATCTGTCCCCCCACATACACTTTCTCCTTACACTCAAGCCTCCTTGCTGCCCCCGCCCACGGAGCCGTCTCTGTACCTGCTTTCCACAAGGAGTGCAGAGACCCGGGCACCAGAGACCATCTCTTCCCGATCAAATGACACCTGATCAGAGCCCACAGGACAGTCCTACTTAAATAGCACCATGCACACTCCTTACACTGTTCACGCTGCTTGATTTTACTTCGGAGCACCCAATGCCTGTGCGTCCTGTACCTTTTATCCTGTGTTCATTTATCGTCTGTCTTACCACACTGGAATATAACCCTCCTAGGGACAGGGTCCTTAATGGCGTCTCCAGGGCATACAGCAGAGCCTGGGACGCTGTAGGTGCTCACAAGTATTTGTTGAATGAATGCATGGAAGGACGGATAGATAGGTGGGTGGATGGATGCATGCATGCATGTATGCATAGATGGAGGGATGCATGGATGGAGGGATGCATGTGTGGATGGATGGATATGTGGATGGATGGGTGTATGGATGGATGGATGGATGGATGGATGTGTGGATGGATAGATGGATGCCTGGATGGATGGATGGATGGATGAGTGGATGGATGCATGGATGAATGGATGGATGGATGCACGGATGGATGGGTGGGTGGGTGGATGGATGGATGGATGCATGGATGAATGGATGGATGGATGCACGGATGGATGGGTGGGTGGGTGGATAGATGCGTGGATGGATGGATGGATGGACGGGTGGATAGATGGATGCGTGGATGGGTGGATGGATGGACGGACAGATGGATGTGTGGATGGATGGATAGACGGAGAGATGGACGCATGGATGGAAGGATGGATGAATGGGTGGATGGATGTGTGGATGGACGGATGCATGGATGGATGGACAGATGGATGTGTGGATGGACAGATGGATGGACAGAAGGATATGTGGATGGGAGGATGGATGGAAGGATGGATGAATGGGTGGGTGGATGGATGGATGCATGGATGGATGTGTGGGTGGATGGATGGACAGATGGATGTGTGGATGGACAGATGGATGGACAGAAGGATATGTGGATGGATTAATAGACGGACGGATGGACGCATAGATGGAAGGATGGATGGATGGACAGATGGATAGGTGGATGGTTGGGTGGGGGTGTGGGTGAGTGGATGGATGAATGGATGGATGGATAGAAGGGTGGATGGATGGATGGGTGGATGGAGGGATAGAAGGATGGATAGATGAATCATCCTCTTCCTGCCTCTCCCTCCCTCCACTCTGCTGTCAGCTCACACTCTGGGCCGGTCCCTGCCCCTTCCGACAACCATGAATAGACATTCTCCTGGGAAATGTGTTTTCCTGTCAGGTTTCCCGCTGCTAATGTCTCTGAGACAAAAGGTCCCCAGCACACACTGGCTGGCCTGTGCAGCACACAGCTTCATGCACAGGACCTGAGAATAGCAAATGCCGCCCAGCACCCCAGGATTCTTTACAACTTTATCTGTTTCTGCACCCACTCCTGATCTGAAACAAGCCAAATGGATTTGCAAAGCCTTTTTCAGTAAGGATGGACTGTAGGAAGATCTCTGAAGCATTCACTGGAGAAGAATCCAGAAGCTGAGCCATCCACCCTCCCTAGGTATCTCCTCGCTCCCCGCATCGCTCCAATGCCTCTCCCTGTCTGTGGAGACGCGCCTGGCCTGCTGGGCCAGCTGTCGTCTGGGGATCCCTACACACAAATCCCATATACCTTCCAGGGAGTGCCAGGGTGGGAAGTGGGACGAAAGAAGACTTCAGAGCAGATGCCACCTGGGCCCAGCAGGCTCAGAGAGCTAGGGGTCATATAGGCTGAGGGCAGGGGGCATGCTGGCCAGCCAATTAGCACCCGCCCACTTGACTGAACTACCCCCAGAGGACAGTTTTGCCCTTTGTCCCTCCTGCTGACCCTCCAGGCTCTGCCAGGCACCCACTTTCACCACGCTGGGGGGTTCCAAGTGGCCACAGTGTTGAATCTCTTTTCTGGACAGTCTGAAGAAGCCCCTCTTCTTCAGCGCCCTGCACTAATTCTGCAAACTTTTAGGAATTCTGGAAACATCCTGACATTGCAGGGAGAGAGCCCATGGGAAGACAGGACTGGGAAAGAAATGATAAACACCGAACCCACCTTCAGGTTGATGTGCTGAAGCCATGGGAACAACGCCTGACCCCCGTCTGTCTGTCACAGGCAGGGACGAAGCCCCCACCCCCAGCCATGTTTGCATGGGGGTCCCTTTGCTCACTGACGAGGGTCCATCATCCCCAGTGTTTGGCAGGCTGGGCCTGGAGGCTGTGTGGCTGTGAGGCTGGGACAAACTCTCTCCTCTGGGTGCCTGGGATTTTCCCGCCTCCAAGGGGGGAGGCGGGAAGTGACAGCAATGCCACTCAATAAGCTCCTGGTGAGGATGAAGCCAGTACAGTGACATCAAGCTCCGGTGTGGCACCGGGCCAGTCCAGGGACTGTTGGCTGCTGTTGTACGTACTACGATGCCACTCGCCTGGCTGCACACAAACACTGTGCCACTAACCAAGTCCTGGGCACACGGCTGTGGTTTAATCTTCCCTGACGGTTGTCCTGGAAAATGAAGCCCTGGCTTTTGCTCTCCCATTCCCCCTCCACCCTCCAGAGTGGCCCGGGAACTTGGGCCACTTCAGAATCATGTCCTCCTACCATTTCGCCACCATGCAGCCTGCCTCCCCGCTGTCTGCGCCCCCGCCAGCCTGTATCACCCCTCCTGGCAGGGGCCATCTGGCTGAGCATGTCCTTCAGACTGTGCCCCACACACAGCTGCTCTGGCCCTCCTGGCATGCAGCCCCCAAGGGAAGGCAGCACTCCTCCTTAGACAGTAGGAGCCCTCTCTAACGGGCCCACAGGCTGGGCTCGGGTCTGCTCGGGGTGGAGGCTGCTGGCTTCTCTAATACTTCCAAACCTCAGACATCATTCCTGAGTCTGCCCTGGTGTATTTGGGGTAGGAATTCATTCACTCACTCATTCTTTCAGTGATGGCTGATGTTCTCTACTGTTTCGAGCAGGATAAAAGCCATTGAGCTTATGACAAACACACAAAACCAAAAATGCCCCAAAATGCTAATTCTGGGGAATGGAACTGGGGATGAGTTGGAGTAAAGCAGGATGTCAGTGTTTTCCATGAAAAAGTTTTTGGGATTATTTGATCCTCCTTAATTACGTGCATTTGTTATATAAGGGAAAACAGAAACGTAAATGGAATTATGTCAATCCCCTTCTGAAGCCCCTCCCATGACACAGAAACTCATAGAACCTGACCCCAGCCCTTCCTACAGACTCGGAGCCACGCAGCTCTGACCCTGCCTCCCTCTCCAGCCACACTCAACATGAGAGGTCCTTTCCTGCCACAGGGCCTTGGCACGCACGATTCCCACCTTCTGAGTGCTCTCAGTCTGGCTTTTGCTGTGGACTCAGATTAAATTCCATCAGACCTTCTAAATTTAATTACATATTTGTGTAGTTCTTTGACTCCATTCTCCCCCTGACTGACTCCAAGTTCCCGGGCCACAGGCACCACATATTTTCACACACGGATGTATACCAGCCCCCAGCACAGTTCTGCGTCATGTTGGTTCTCGCTGGATACAACAAAGTCGTAGCGATTCACCCGTCTCTCTCACACACACAGTGCCAACGCCTTTCCCGTTTAATAAACTGTAGGCAAAAACCAATGTCCTCTCCATGGGCCTCTGAGCAGTGACAGGGGTCAGGGAACTTGACCTGTGCATAGACTTGCGCAGATGTGAGTAATAGGAAGAAAAAGGTCTCTGGCAAACCACTTCCCTGATATCTGGCCATGGAGACTAAAAGCCCACTGTGAAAGCCACTCCTCTGGACTCAGGACAGGCCCAAGTGAAAACGATCACGAGATCAGATGAGGCAGCACCCATGGCAATACACCGGGCCGGGCGGCTTCCCCTCCATCCACCGGACGGTCACCTGCCCAGGCACACTGAGCGCACTTCATCCTCGCCACCAGGGGGCGCACAGGAGTCCAGCCCAGGCACCTGGAGACCAGGTTGGGGAGATACTCTGTGCTCTAGTCGGTTTCATCCCAAACAATGGAAAAATTAGGTAAAACTTACAGAGACAAACAGAAAAGAATTCCCGGATTCCTTTACCTCAGCCCGAGAGCTGGGTTTGCAGCGGGCCCTGGGAAGATAGGGATTTTTTTGTCACGTGCCTTAGCTGATTCTGACACAGTGGGTCCATGGACCAGTGGTCTGTTGGTCTGGGTTCGCCCACAAACTCGGCGGAGAAACCCAATCCCACCCACTGTGAACCATGAAGGACGAGGGCAACCACAACCAGCCCTGATGTGTGGCTTCGTTTCTATCTTTGGGCCCCGTACGCACCGGCAGGGGCAGGCAGAGGGTTCCGAGTGGAAGAGAAGAGACACAAGGGAGCAGTGGAGGGGCAGAGGCTGCTGGGTCTGTGGATGCCCACACCCAACACGGGAATGTCTGTTTTCCCCCCTTTATCTGCATTCCTTTGTTGAGGATTTTTCAGTTCGGCTCAGGTGCAGATGGCTGAGTTCATCACAGCCATCAGCTGCCGGCGTGTCATTTTCCCCCCTGGTCCTAGTGACCCCATGCCCCCGCCCTTGCTTCATTTCTCCAGTCCCCTCTCGCCACATACACAACGGTTCCTTGTGTCCGTGTGTCCTTGCATGCATGTGTCCTTGCACAAGGCTTTGTGTACAAACAGTCGGCATCAGTGGTCTTGTGTTAAATCCATCATTCTCCTTTACCTTCCCCCCCTGAGCTCCGTGGTGTTGGGTGGACCCAAACTGTTGTCCCAAACCGGTGCCCATGTGGTGGGCACCCCATCTGTACTGCCCACTGTTCCAGGGATAGACCCCTGCTTCTCACCACCATCAATGACACTTGGGTGGGCATCTCTGTCCTTGTCCTGCATGGACCTGGGTGGGTATCCTGCCGGATACTTACCCAGGCTGGGGCGTGGTGGGCTCCTGGTGCACGTGAACACTTGGCTTGTCTACTAACTAGTCAGAGCTTTACTTTCCCTCAACTGTAGGGGGGAGAAATAATAAATGCAAGTATTATATGATGCACATGCTGTCAGGGCCAAACTGTGGTAAAGTAATTTCAAGGTTAGACACCGTGACTCAGTGCGTCTAGGAAATCCATGGTACCACCTCTGTTCTGTACGCCGTTGGCTTTCATCAAAAGCTTCTAAAGCCAAACATGAAGACACCCTCTGTGTCAGTAGATGCAGGAGAAGAGTGAGGAATTCCCAAAGTGCAGTCCCGGAACACGACCCAGAGCTCATTAGAGAGGCAGGACTCTGACCCCACCCAGACCCAGGACCAGAGACTGCGAGGCTGGAATCTGTGATTGAGCGATGTCCCCAGGGGATTCTCAGGCAGGTTCATGTTCACGAACAAATGAAGATAAAGCCAAGAGAACTCGAGCGAGCCAGAGAGAAAGCAGGGATAGACGTGTGGATGAGAGAGAGAGAGAAACAGAGAGACAGAGAAAGAAAGACAACAGTTAGACAGACAGGCAGACAGACAGACACACAGGCTGACCCTGGCTTTGGCGAGTCACAGAACACAGAATCACCACCGTGAAACTCCCTGCAGAGAGCATTTCGTGGTGTATTTATTAACTGGTGAAAAGACCTCAGAGCCCAGGGAGGAGGGGGCAGGAGGCACTGAGCGGACGGGACCAAGCTACTGCTGGTCTGCCCCAAACAGAGCCCAGCTTTCAGCCAGTTTACACATGTCACATCTTGGGAAGGTCTCCATAGAAAATAAGACCCCAGGATGAGACAAATCTGGAAACTCCTGGCTAGTCCAGTCTTCCCTTATTTCACAGATGTGGAAGCTCAGAGAGGTGGAGTGCCTCCCCCAAGGTCACACAGTGATGCAGTGGAAGAGCCAGGCTTAGGTCCTCTTCATCCAGGACTTCCTGTGTGACATGCTCAGCCCCAAGCGTGGAAAAGAGAGTTCTGGAAGCATTCACAGAGCCGTTGGGGCAATCCCACGAGGATCTGCCATGATCCTTAGCAGCCCGACGTGCCAGATGAAGAGGCAGGCGAGGCACCTCTCTCCAGGACGTGGAGGGAGACTGCCGGGCCCCACTCAGCTCCCCCCGCCCCGCCCCCAGAATCGCAGAAAGCCAAACCCGCACACAGCTGGCGGCTGCAGCTTCCCGGCCAAGTTCGTTTTGACATTACAAGACAAAAAGCACAAACGTGTTCCAATGGGACAGGCTGTTACCGCGGTGCCATTCATCGGGGTTTACGATTTTCCTGGAGCCTCTCGGCCGGGCGATGCCAGAGAACGAGCCAGAAAAAGAAAATTCTTAGGTGACGTAAATGCAGTCAAGACACTTGCGAGCGAGCGGCATGCACTTTTCCTGCCCCGGGAAGGGGTGGGGTGTGGGGAATGGAGCCATCTTAGAGCCAAATAGAGAAAGAGAAACGAAAAAAGCCTGGTGCCTGTGAACTCACTTCATCCTACAGGATTGCTATACATCCGTGCCTTTGTGTTTGAGCAGAATGCCTTTGGCTTGATCAATACTCCCTGTAATTAACAAAGGACACCTATTAAGTCATTAGAGCGGAGGTCGCCCAAGACGGCCCTGGATGGTCAGGACTTTAACTATATTAGTTTCTTTCCAGATACGAGTTATTCAGGGGAGCCAGGCTTGCCAGAGAAGAAGATGGTAAGATCAGATGCCCTCGTGAACTGCCACACATCCAATTAGGGGTTTGCGCAGACAGGGCTCTGATCACAGTCCAGACGCAGCCGGGCCACAGGGATTTGTTTTCAAACCAGAGGAGAGCTTGAGATGCCCGAAGCCCAGCCTGGGGGCCTGGGTGACCAGCTCATGCCTGTGGGCCTGGGACTGCCCCGGCTTTAGCGCCCCAGGTCGTGCATCTCAGGAGCCTCCTGAGAATTTGGAGAAGTTGGCCTTTGCGTGCTCTTCGGGGCGTTAGGTAAAGTGCGTGCATTCTGATGAGAGAAAGACGACACCGTGCTCTTTCTCCAGCAGGACAAGCTGCACTTGGTGCCCAGCCTTGGGTCTCTCTCCTGGCAGTCACCCGAAACATTCTTCCAGGCGAAAGGAAAGGGAAGGAAGGGAAGATGGTGTGAGCGACAGCTGGTCCCTGGGGACGTGCGTGTAGTTCCGGGGGGCAGTGAGTCCCATAGAAGGTGTCTGTAGCGGCTTCTCCCAGCAACCATGACACCAGCACTGCTCAGGGGACGGACATCTAAAGAGCAAAGTCATTCTTTCTCTCCTCCCCCGTGTTTGTGCAATACCAGCCAGAATCAGCGGCCCTTTATTAAAAACACCTGGCCATTAAGAGGCTGTGCCCCACGGCAACAGAGAAACCCGGATGGTAGGTGGTTTCTACAGTGGGACTGGGGTGTTCCAGATGGGGACAGCCCTGGCGAGGCCAGAACCAGCCTGCCTATGCCCCTCATCCCTAAATGGTTCCTGTCTTGTCCCTCAAGGTGTCGTGGGGGCAATGGAACTTCCACAGTGTTTAGAAGATGGTCTAGCTCATTGGAAACATTGAGAGGTGACACATGGGGAGGCCCCGTGTCCTGGGCTTTAACGGGCAACATGTGGTCCCATGGGCCACAACCTGGGGCTGCAGAGAATGTACCTACAAATACTTTAGGGGCTGTGACGACTGGATCGGGACTGAGCTCATGCTAAAGGCCTGGTTCTTCAGTCTTACACTGTAAAGGCGATCACAGGGGCCATCTTCCTACTCAGAACCACTCGAGACACATCCTGCTCCAGATCAGTAACAGAAGGTAAGCCCCTCCCCCTCTTTCTCCCTCATAAAGCAACCCACAAGAATTTATGGGGTGCTGGTAATAATGATGATGATGAATATTTAAATACACGAGTGCTTGCTATTTGCCAACCAAATCCACAGTGTCTGAAGGCACTGCTTCATCTCACCTTCACGCCATTTTATACTATTTTTCTTTTATTGTTGTAAAGCACACATAACCTAAAACCAGCCACTTTAGCCATTTTAGCCATTTTTAAGTGTCAGTTCAGGGACATGAAGTACATTCAATCATCACCACCATCCACTTCCAGAACTTTCTCATCTGTCCTAACTGGAGTGCCGGCCCCATGAAACACCAGCTCCCCACCCCTTTCCCAGCCCCGGCCCCTCCCCCCACCGCTGCCATCTCCTTCCCATCTCTGTGGATCTGACTCCTCCCGGGGCCTCATGTGAGTGGAACCTCGTGGTGTTGGTCCTGTTGTGATGGGCTTACCTCACTCTGCAGCATCCTCAAGGTCCGTCTGAGCTGTGGCAGGTGTCAGAATGTCCTTCCTGTTTAAGGCTGAGTAATATTCCACCATCGGTCAGTGCCACATTCTGTCTGTGCATCTGCTGCTGGACAGCTGGGTGCTTCTCCTTACTTCCCATTCTCGGAGGCTTAACTAAAGGAAACATTTCTCCATGGTTTTTGCTGTTGCTGCTGTTCTCCATCAGCGTCCACCTTTCTTAGAATTCAGGCTGAATTCTGACACCCCCATGTCTCGTTTGTACAGAAGACCTGCCATTTCTGGGGTTCAGGGCAAGAGGTTCTTGTGTTTTTCTGAGACCATGGTGGGAGGGAGACCCCCATCCTGACCCCGCTCTCCTCAGCCAACAGGAAGCTCAGAAATGCACAACTGCCCTCCCCAGCCCACCCCAGCAGTCATGGAAAATGCTGGAATCAGACCTCGTGGGTCCCACCTGGATTCTTCTTGCAGGAGTTCAACAGACCCCAAATCCTGATCCTCTGGACCCAAGAAGGACCTGTCTGTCCCGCAGACCCTGTCTTGTCTACCAGCCACGCCCCCAAGGAAACCCTCTTCTCTCCCTGCTCTGTGCTGGGAATGCTTTGATGGGCTTTGCTCCGTTTGACCATTCCCAGATTGTCAGCGTTCAGAAGTTTCTCCAAAGATTTTCATTCATAAACAATCAGCAGAAGCCCATCAAAAGCCAGGAACAATTTCTCCCTCGGCCCCCGCTCCTGTGCGCTGACATTACAACCCTCCTCCTCAGCATAAACAGAGCTGATCACTTTATACCCTTTGTATATTGTTTCTTAATATGAGGGAGGGGAGACAGCGAACCGGTAGTCGTGCAAACGATTGCCTAACATAAACTGACAGCTTGTGTTGGAGTGTTTAGCTTCAGGAACTGTGAAAATGGTCACAGCCTAGTAATTAACTCACATTTACTTAACCCTGACATTCGCTCTGTTATTATTGGTACTTTTAATCAAGGAAACAAGACTCGTTCTGCTGGAGGATGATTTGATCTGATCCATGCCCATTGATTTTCGGCTGACCCAGCTCACGCCCCCACCCCCAATGCCCCTGACCGGCCCCTCCCCACTGGCTCCCGCATGAGCAGCACCCCCTCGGCTGGGCTCTGGGGCCGCGGCAGACAGGGCTCGGGCCGGGCTGGGGGCACACTTTCAAAAGAAACAGCGAGTTTTTACCTTTTTGCCAACAGTTCTGTAGGCAACATTTGTTTTTTATTTTCCTTTTTTTTCTTTTTCATTAAATCACTTTTATAAACTCCTCAAAAGTTTCAGTTTATTCAGTGACAATTAGTTTATGGCATTTCTGAAGTGGATTTAGTTCGAGTGATAAAATTACAAGCCAAAATTGCAACCATAATGGAAAATCCTGGTTCATGTTTGGCCTTCGAGACCACAACTGAAAGATTACTGGCTGGTGCCAACGAGCAGGAAGAAGTAGCAATCACAGAACATTCCTGTCCACATGCAGCGGGATCCCGGGCTCTGCCGTAAGGACGCGCTGCACCCCCAGCCGGAGGCCGCCGCCTCCTGCCGTTAATGGTGGGACGGGGGAAGCGGATCTGCCCTCGCCTGACAGGTGGAAGGAGCACGGGAGGGGCTGGCAGATTTGCCTCCTTTTGCCCTGAAACATGTTCTCTCTTTCTTAAACTCCAGAGCCAGCACTTTCCTGAATTCCAGCCCAGCTGATTGCATCTCAGTTTCTTGGTGTTTAACGGAGACCTTCCTGAGCTATTTCCTGATAGCAGCTGGGAGCCTTTTGAACAGTCAGCAGCGGGATTCTGGAACAATCTAAACTCGTAATGGCAGTTCCAGGGGCAGGGCCGGCTTTGAACTAGAGCAGGAAGAGCAACATGCGCCACCTCACCCGCTTTCAAGCTCCTTTCCTTTGTAGGGTTCAGACCCTGACAACCCCAGCCCCGCCCCCCACCCACAGGGCCCTGTTATCCACGGGGGCAGGGACCCCTGCTGGGAACCAGGCTTTATTGAGCATCTACTGCATTCCAGCCCTGGGGGTGCAGCTGTGAACTAGAAAGGCCAGGTCGTCACCTTCCTTGGTGGACAGAGAGCACAGACAACAGAGATAATAAAACCACCTAGAGACCGAGCGTTCCAGACGATGATTAGAGCTATGAGGAAAACGAACAGGGTATGTGACAGGCAGAGCAACTGTTGGGGGCAGGGCGGAGGATGGGGGGATGGGGCAGCCAGGGCAGGCAACTGAGAGAAGGTGGCAACTGAGTTCAGACCACAGGATGAGGAGGAGCCAGCCAAGGGATGAGCTGAGAGAGAGCATCCCAAACAGAGGGCCCAGCATGTGCAAAGGCCCTGAGGCAATGTGGTCCTCAGAGGTGTTGAAGGCATGGAAAGGGTGCTCAACTAGATGAGCACTGAATGAAGGAAGCATGTGACAATGTCCAGTGGCGTGGCTGCAGCAGGCTGCCCCTGTCCTTCCAGCCCTAGTCCAGACCTCTCAGTGCTCTGGCCCCTCCTCCCCAACTCCCTCGCCACCGCACTGTGGCAGGCTCCTGGCCGTCAAGCCTCCACCCGCTTCTCGTTTCACACATCCTGCTGGATGGAAGACCCTGTTCCTCTCCACCTTCCACTACCTCCGGTGGGCAGGAGGGAACACAAGAAACTCACTTTTTGACCGATGGATCCCAAGCCTGAGCACAAACGGGAAACAATCCCTCTACGTGGGTGAGCTGCTTGCTGAGGACAGACAGACAGATATTGAGAGACAGACACTGAGAGATCAAAAGACAGATGACACAGATGGATGGACAGAGATGGACAGATAGGCAGACACATACATAGACACACATTGTATGATTCATACACATAAAAATGATATAAAAATGTAATCATACTCTTTGTATGTTTCATACTGTTTTGTACGTACTGTCTTGTAACCCACATCGCTAACTTTAACTTAACGCTAACCCGGCACCCCTGCGGCATCCTTCACGTATCTGTACTGATTCGTACCTTCCCAGGGCAAGACACCCCGTCTGTAACAATGCAGAGGATGTCAACGTGAGCAAGGTGGAAGCGAACGCCCATCTGTGCCGCCCACCCCACCCCTGCACGCCGCATGCTCAGCGGTGCGTGCGCAGGTGCCTTGCACACTTTTTCTATTCAGGTAGAAACATACCACATGTTACATATTTGGACTGACACAGCATCACGCGGGCACGCTTCCCCCACAGCTTCCTTTACCTCGTGCTGAATCCGGCGTGGACGTCTTTCCTGTGAGTCCCTGTAGATCCTCTGACCAAGACCCACCATGCCCCCACACCCAAGCTGCCTTTCTGGGGACAAGTTTGTCTATACGCAGGGCAAACACAAGCGCTGCAGTGACCCCTCCCCTCCCCCCAAGCAGCCCTCAACAGCGAGGGAGAGGGGTCTCATGCGTGAGCCGGTGGCAGAGCTGTGGAGTGAGGCCAACACTGCCTCCCAGGGTCCCAGGTGCGCTGAGTCCCAGGAGTCACAGTGGTGACATTCTCGATAATGTTCCTTTTACTCACCACCCCCTTCCCAGTCCTGCTGCCCCAGCTCCCACTTCTGCTCCCTGTGGTCACCTCCCAAATAAACTCCCTGTACTCAAATCCTTATATCAAGGTGTACTTTCATTACTTTTGATGGTTTGCTAATAGCCTGTCGATAACTGGAGCCAGCATGCCATTTTCTGTGGGACAAATGTGGCCCACCAACCTGTTTTTGTAAATAAAGTTTTATTGGCAGGTACCCGTTTGTTTGCATACGGTCTATGGCTGCTTTTGCACAACCACCATAGAGTGCGATAGCTGCATGGAGACCGGCCCGAAAAGTAATTACTACCCCACCCTTTCCAGAAAACGTTTCCCAGCCTCTGGTCTACGCGATAAGCCAAGCCCATATTTAACCACTCCTCTTAGGCGTTTCTCGCCCAAGTTAAAAATTCTGTTGTGTTGTTGTGCCCTGTTTGTTTTAGGTGAGGAGGCACACACCAGGCCACACTCAATGCCCCAGAGTGCAATGTCTGCACACGCATGTTATTCCCATCTTTGTACAATGCCTCAGATACGAGCACCAGAACAAATGCTAACTGTATTTTTAGGTATCTGGTCCTTATAATCACGTTTCTATCATGTGCCCTTGCACCAGCAGGGTATGAAAATGCCCATTCAAGGGTCAGAAATCCCTCATTTCGAAGGGCCAGGTCATTTGAAAGATCAAACAAGCCCACAGACACTCCAGACCACACAGAAGCCATGATGATAAGGAGCACGGGATTTTCTGATGGCTTCTGCGAAACAGGAATGGTGTTTGGTCCTTGACCTCCCTCAGCTCTGAACCTCACCCCAATCCTAAGAGGTCAGTATTGAATGCAATAACAGATGAGGAAGCCGACTCAGAGTGTTTAAGTAACTTGCCCAAGGACACACCGCTCGGTGCCCGTGTTAGTGTCTTGGGGCTGCTGTAACAAATGGCATGAACCAGATGGATCAGAACAGCAGAAACTTATTGTCTCACAGTTCTGGATGCCACAAGTCTGACACCAAGCTGTTGGCTGGGCTGAACTCCCTCTGAAGGCTCCGGAATATAGCGTGGACTCATCTCATCTTGGCTTCTGGTGTTACCGCTGATCCTTGGTATTCCTTGGCTTATGGACACATCACTCGAGTCTCTGCCTCTGTCGTCACGTGGAGCTCTCCCTGTGTGTCTGTCCCTCCTCTTCTCAGGAGGGCACAAGGCATCAGATTTAGGGCCACCCTACTCCAGCACAATCTCATTTAACTTGGTCACATCTGCAAAGACCCTATTTCCAAACAAGGTCATACCCACAGGAACTGTGGGTTGAAACTTCAACATGTCTTTCTGGAGACACAATGTGACCCATAACAGTGTCTTCATCTGAATGCTTCCAGAAGCTGGCAAGAATCCCAGTGCAGGTAGTTGATTTCCAGGAGAGACGGGTGTGAGACACGGAAGAAGAGGCAGCCTCTAATGGGCGCTCTCGATCTGGCTGCCCCACGGGTGACTAGAACTCCCTCCTGTGGGGACACGCACCGACTCAAGGGTGGGGAGCTGGTATTTAGGCCAACCCCCAGAGTCCCACGCTGAAGGCCGCTCCTTGGGCTGTCTGTTCCCCAGCACAGCTGGCCTGCTGCGCAGAGCAGCCTTGTGTGGTCTGGGGGGAAGGCCCCCAGCACAGAAACACACACCGTCGTGGCTGGGAGTTGCCCAGAGCCTGGGACTCACCAGATACCTGGGGGTAGAACCATCAGCCTCCTGATAGAAAGGCAGAGTATAGGCCCCGCCCTGGAGTTGGAATGTGCATTTTAATAAGCTTTCCAGGTGGTAGGCGCGCATGTGACAGTTGGAGCACACCGCAAAGGCTGAGAGGTGAGGACGGCCGCCAGCACCTGCCACACCAGAGATGCAGGAGTCAGAAAGGCCTCCCGACAGGACAGAAGCGGCATGGCATCTGCCCTCCGGAAAGGCAAACTCCATGATTTAAGTATTGCCAGTTAAAGAGCAAAGAGGAGTCAGACCAAAGCAAGTGAGGTCCATGCATTCTCCAAACCAAGGCGGGATACAGGGGGACCTGGCGAAGGACAGGCCAGAGCAGGCCCAGGGCTCCAGCTGCATGGTGGTCAGGACCCTGGGCACACAGTAGGACCACTGGCACAGAGGCAGCTAGTGAGATCAGGACACTTTAAGAGGCAGCGAGTCACTTATGCAGTCACCAAGCCTTTGCAGAGAGTTCCCAGCCCTGGTGAGACAGAAAGAAAGGCCTCACCCCTGTTCTCAAGGAGCTCAGGGTCACACCAGACCAGGGACAAGTGACCAAAGGGAATCATGGACAGCCCTCTTCATCTCTTCTCCTTCCAGTCCCTACCTCGACCAGATCTCCCGTCGTACGTTCTGTCCCATGATCAGCCTGGCTACACAATCTGCCAGGGAGCTGGGGAGCTACGCGAGGTTACTGACCAGTGGAAGTGCTACGAGGAAAGGTGCTCTAGGTTGCAAGAGTCAGCAACCAGGGTGGACCGGGAATGGGGAGGACAGAGCACAGACACAGAGCTGTTTAACTGGGGAAGAATACTCCGCAAGCCCTAGCTCCAGAAAGCAGGCAGAAACGTCTTCTTCTAGCCATGTAAAATGCCAGGCATCTCTTAAAGCTTAGTCAACGTTCCACTGAAAAGCAAGCTGGCCTTTAACGACAGGGGAGCACTGCCCACAGCCTCACGTTACATCAGCATCAGGTTACAGTCTCACGTTTCAACTCGATTTCACAAATATTAATTGTGTGCCAGGTGCTGCCCTAGAGACACCAGATGAGACATAGTCCTGCCCTCACAGAGCTCCCCGCCTGGGGGAGGGGCCAGACACGCACCCAGCCACGCACCCAGCCACACACCATGCAGGTAATGAATAAAGGATGAGTATAGGGAGCTGTGGGTATACACTACCCTGGTTTGGGGGTCAGGGAGGCAATCTCCAGGCAGGAGGAGGACAAGGGGGAGGAGAAGCGGGTAGAAGGGAAAGGCAGTGTGTTGATTCAGATGCTCTCCCCAGCCAGGATGAAGAAGGCAAATCCAGACCCAAACCTTAAGAGCTCAAGCGTGGTAAGAGGGGGAGGCAGAGAGCAAAACCAAATCCAGCTGTCGATTGGGGGAAATGGATGCACCCCCCCCAGTGCCTCAATGTACTTGTCTCTGAATAGGGATGGGAGAGTCCCCGGCGAACGCTTCTGGAGTTCTCAGAGCAGCGTCTGGCGCACAACACGCCCTGTAGGTAGTTTTGAGTCCTAACCATGAAATGAACTGCCTGGCTCCTCCATTCTGAGCTGGCCCTGTCCGCAGAGGCACGGTAACCCCCAGCCAGCCTACAGCTCTCCTCATGGCTCTTTACCTAGCATCCTGCACGCAGCTTTTCTTCTTCCGCAGAGTAAATATATCACTTCCCTCCGGCGAAAGAGAAATAAAAGCAGCTCCTTAATGCATAAGAGGAAAGTACGGAAGAAGTTCCAGTTTGATGGTCTATAGGTATGTTTGTTTGGACTGGCGCACATAAATCAGTGCCTGGCTTACATCAGATTATCACAGCAGAGTGGCTCTGGGCTGATTGCGTCTTTACAATCTGTTTACGAGGAGGGCTGCAGTGAAACATTCTGGAAGGGTTGCCGCATAAGCCTTTAAAAGTTTTCGTAATTGCTCAGCCCAGACCGTTCCGCACTGGGAAATGCATCCTCATGGGAGCGACGTGGTCTAGGGAACCAGACCTAGCTTCCCAGCAACCCCTACCCTCTGTGCTGGCCCAGCACCACCCAGGGATGGCCCTGGGAACATTCTGACATCTTTCCTTCTGCCTTGGGCATACACAAACATGTCTACGAATTTGCAGAGGAGACCACACTGCACGCACAGCTTATGTATGCTGGTTACCTCTCAACACTCAGACCCCCGGCCCAAGCATTTCTGAGCCTGCTTCTTCCATAAGGCACAGCTTGTCTTCTCTGCATTCTCAGGATCTTTGCATGTGCTCTCCCTTCTGCCTGGAACACTCTTCACCTCTCCGCACCCCCCTTTTTTGAAGATTTATGTATTTATTTTAGAGGGAGAGCGGGAGTGGGGGAAGGGGTAGAAGGAGAGGGAGATAGAGAATCTCAAACAGGCTCCACGCCCAGTGCAGAGCCGGATGCGGGGCTCCATCTCATGACCCTGAGATCATCGCCTGAGCCAAAATCAAGAATCAGATGCTCAACCGGCTGAGCCACCTAGGCGCCCCATTCCTCACCTCTTCTTTAGCTGAACCAACTCCTGCCCACTTCACAGGTTGAATGTTGCCTTCCATGACTCTTCAATCTGGCAAGAGTGCTGGTATGGGCTGGATTATGTCCCCCCCCAATTCATACACTGAAGTTGCAAGGTTAAAGATGTGAAGATTGTTGCATATGTAATTAGTTAGGTTAAGATGAAGTCATACTAGAGTAAGTGGGTCCCTCATACAAGCACATCAGTGTCCTTATCTAGGGGAGAAATCTGGACACAGATGAGCACATGGGGAGATCACCATGTGGTGATGAAGGCAGACACCAGGGCAATGTGTCTACAAGTCAACCGACACCAAGGATCGCCAGCAAACCAGCAGGAGCCGGGGAGAGGCCTGGCAGTCTTCCCTCACGGCCTTGGAAAGAGCCAGTCTTGCCGGCCCCCTGATCTCACACTTCCGGGCTCCAGACCGTGGGAGAGTTAAGGTCTGCTACTGGAGCCCCCAGTCTGTGGTCTCCTGTTAAGGCAGTGAGAACACCAGCATGGGGCTGTCTGTGCTGTCCCTCCCGCCACTCCATGTGTGGACAGCCATTGGCCTTGGCTCTCGAGTGGGGACCAGAAGAGGGCTGAGGACAATGGGTGGAAAACAAGACAGGCCAAGATGTGGGGTCAGTGAGTGGGAGGGAGACAGGGGTTCCAGCAGAGAAGCGACTATGGGCTCAGGGGCAATAATGGGCGCCAGTATATACATGTGCACATGAGGGGTGTTTTTCAAAGACCATCTGCTCTGTAGACCAGGGGTCTTGAACCTACATCTTCATAGGGACCGGGCCAGTGACTTAACTGAGCCAGGGTAGTTTCTCTTACAGGAATATGCATTAAATCAGGGGTGGGGGTAATGAGAACAGCTGTGTGTAAGTGGGCTTGTACAATTTTTTCAAAGACTTGTATTATCTGGAACAGGGTCTCAGGTCAGATGTACTGGGCCAAGGGGTGACTACAGAAAAGTCCAGAGTCGAAGGAAGTACAAATGTTTGGAGAAACAATTTGCTCAAGGAAGGACCATTTCCCGCAGTGAGTCTGCAGAGGGGCGGCCCCAGGGACACACAGGGTATCTGGGTGGGGGTGCCATGGCCCCCAGGCAATGGGGTATTGCTCAAGTTGGCTCACAAAGCGCCCTCCTCTCGTCCTCTCCCTCTGACCGGGGAAAGCCTTTCATGGGTGCTGACCAGTCTCCTGAACCCAATATCTGCTGATCCCCACATTTCAGTAAAAGTCGAAGGGACTTCAACAAAACTAATAGCAGGGATACTTGCGAACCAGATTCATGACCGTCCATGCAGCTGGGGAGGCACCACCAAGGTGGGAGGAGCCCTGGGCTGGACGCTTCCTGCACGAGGACGCCTGTGAGTTCCCACTCCACCCACTGCCCGTCGCTGCTCACCGGCACCTCTGACCACAGCCCTGACCTTCAGATGACCCCTTACTAGAACCAGGGGGCCTGTCACCATGGAGGGAAAGCTCGGGAAAAGCTACTTTTGTTGTTTTGGTTTAGCTGTTTTTTCCAGATACCGTTTATTTTCCAGGCTCAAGAAAAGATGTCATAGCACGCATCGACGACACCCTGGGGTTTCCCAAAGACACATGAGTTTAGAAAGCCTTACTCCAGGGGCACCTGGGTGGCGCAGTCAGTTAAGCATCTGACTCTCGGTTTCAGGTCAGGTCATGATCTCAGTGTCCTGGGATTGGGGCCCATGGTGGTCTCCATGCTCAGTGGGGAGTCTGCTTGAGACTCTCTCTCTCTCTGCTCCTTCCCAACCCTGCACGGGTGCTCACTCTCTCTAAAAGTAAATAAATAAATCTTTAAAAAAAAAAAATCCTTCCTCCGCAGATGGGTGTGATTGGGTAACGCAATTTGGGCCAATGAGTTGCAAGCAGAATCCCAGGGGAATCGGACAGAATCTGTCTACTTGACCTTCATTTTCTCCCTTTGTTCCACCTGGAACACAGATGCAATGGTGAAGAGGGGGCAGCCATCCTGATGCCATGAGACACCACTAGAACAAAGTCAGAGAAATTCGGAAAGATCTCCATTCCAACAGTCTTGTGCTGACCCAGTGCTGTCTGCTGCCACCTTCGGACTTCTCAACACTTGAGAGGAATATTATACCAAGAGTGTCCAAGCCACCATCAGGGGATTTCTTGTAGCAGCTTCCAAATGCAAGTCCTGAATGATACACTCCATCGACGTTGGGTAGGGGGGTTGGCTCGTGGCCGATGCTCTAGGACAGACTGTGTTTGAGACTTTTGCTGCACCCTCAGAAACCTACTTTTGGAAATGCTGTTCCTCCTCTAGTCAGATGAAGAATGTTCCAGTTTCCTAGAGGCCCACGAGATGTTGGATTGGCTCCACATCCCTCTCTGTCATCAGCATGCTCCAAACCCTGCCTGGGAAGGTCTGAAATGACAGCCTGAACTTAACCACATTCTCTGCCGACCACATCTCATCTCAGCAGGAGGACAAACACTGGCGTCAAGTGTGGCCTGTACTCGGGGTAAAGGAAAAAGAATCTGCCTCTTGCTCAAACCCTCAAAAAAACTAGCCCTTAATCAGATTATTATGCCACACATGCACCCATGGGGGGCTGGTCGGGTGAATTATGACATAGCCTTATAAAAGAACCCTGTTCACTTAAAATGATGCCAGCAACTATCTAATGCATCCCAAAAGGTTCACGCGACACCGAGTGGGGGCAGGGCTATAAACAGCCACGCAGAATGTGGACTGGACTTGGAGTGGACACGGGACTTGTCGACCAAGGCCCTGGAAGACAGCTTCCTCTCAAGTGTCGCAGGTATTCTCCCGGAGCAGTGGGACGATGAGTGATGCCTTCTTTTTATTGTTTGTCTCCACATTTTCTTGCCTCAATAAAAAAAAGAAACATGGACGGTAAAGAAGCCCCTCTGCATCTGTACCCCGCTCAGCGGATTGGATTTCAGCTGTAAAAGGGTCAGCTGAGTCCTTGGCAAATTTTATTTTCCACCATTATCTGAATAGTATTGGCTAAATATACTTTTAAGAGCAGCATTCTTAAGGTGGCACATGCCTTACCTCCCTTTTGCTCGTTTGGGGCTTTTTGAAAATCTGCTTTTACAGAGGCTTTTGTTCTGACGTGCTCAGTACAAACACATTGGAGGTGGCTGCTTTGTCCTCAGCCCAACTGGCTCCTCTCAAGCTGCCTCAATACAGAGGCTGTTACCCCTTCAGCTCACACCATCAGGGAAGCATTTATAGAGCGCCAGATGTTTGCTTTCCATGGAGGGTCCCCAGAAAGTCCTCAAGAATATCACCATCTCCTTGCAGGGAAGAAAACTAACAGCTGAGGAGGAATACAAAGAGCTGAGGGCAAAACTGAGGGTCCTTCCGGCAAGTTCCAGACCCATGTACAACAATGACGGTGCATCTCAAATAAATCAGACTCTACTTTAACGACACTGGCAGCCCAGTGCCTATTTTTAAAAGTTTACGACCCTGGATTTGCGAGTACAACTAGCAGGGTGCAGCCCGGAGCCATGCAGGGCAAAGCATTTTTCAGTTTCCATCTCACTCCGGAGCGGCAATCCATCATGATAAGAAGGGGCAGGGAGGGAAGGAGCCAGGCTCCCCTCGGCCTCCCGGCTGGTGAAGCTACTCAAGTGGCAGGCACCGCAAGCCCAATCCATTAACCAAAAAAGGGCGCCGCAGCCAGAGCTATTTCTAGGTCCGGGCAGGCAGGGCTCAGGGAGGCCACAGATCCCGTGCACGAGGTCTTGCTGGCGACCCTCTAGGCCGACTAACTTCTTCCTCGGACACCGAGGTCTGGGACAAGCTGGCCCAGAGAAACGCAACTAGGTACAAGAGCTGCCTTATGGGATCTCCTCTATATCCACGTCCTGGGGCTGCTCTCACGGAGTGCTGGCTGTAAACAACAGAAATGTACTCTCTCTCACTTCTGGAGGCCAGAGTCTGAGATCAAGGTGCCATCAGGGTCCCCACACTTCCTCCAAAGGATCCAAGGGAGGGCCCTTCCTTGGCTCTTCCAGCTCTTGGGGGCTCCAGGCACCCCCTGGTCGCGGCCACGTCCTCAGCTCTCTGCCTCCATCCTCACCCTACCTGTGTGTCTCTTCTTTGTGTGTCTCTTATAAGGACAGTTATCATGGATTCAGAGCCCACTTGGATAAGTCAGGATGATCTCATTTTGAGGTCCTTAACTTAGTTACATCTGCGAGGACCCTTTTTCCATAAGGCCACATTTATAGAATCTGGGGTCAGGATGTGGGCGTATCTTTTTGGGGGACTACCAATCAACCCACTACACCTGAGCAGGTATTCACACCTTCCCAGGAAGGGCCCCACCTCACGGTTCCAGGGACCCTGGTACTCCCAAGTTCGAGCTCGACCATCTGCCACACTCAGGTGGCCTTACCCAGGGATCAGTGGCGCACCCCCTGCCCAGGTCCTGGCGCTCACCAATATGCATCAGTCGGGAGGCCAGGAACATGCAGGGACACTGATGTCAGACTTATGTCTGAATCCTGACTCCACCATATCTACTGGACAACTTTGGTCTCAGTTTCCTCATCTATAAAATGGGAATAACCAGAGTCCCTGTCCCCACATCTGTTGTAAGAATCAAGAGCAGCCCTTCCCAATGGACAGAGCAGCACCTCCTCGATTGATGAGACCTCAGACTATGTTCCCCAACCCCGTGTTCTAGATTCTTAGCCTGTTAACCTCAATTCCATTTGAGAAGTTCGGCTTTGCTCCTGGCTGGATCAGAGATGGATTAATGCCCCATAGAAACACTTTTCAAAGGACTCCTAATGTGCAGTTTTACACACCACTGAGCAGTGAACACAACTGTCTATCAGGACGCAGCATCAGACCCTGTGGCAGGGGGCTCAGTCCCACAAGGCTGCCCCACCCTGACCTCAGACGCCAGCCACATGTCCTGCCTGTCACCCGTGCTTCTGGCTGAATGGCTACAGGTAGGTCAGAGGTTCCGGTGACCCCCTCTGCAGATTGGATTAATTTGCTAGAGCGGCTTGCAGAACTCACGGAAACATTTCTTACTAGATCACGGATCTGTTAGGATAGGATATAGCTCAGCAACAGCCAGATAGGAGAGATGCACCCGGCGAGGTATGGGGGGGAGGGACACGATGCTTCCATGCCCGTTTCCGGGGCACCACCCTCCCAGCACCCCCACCAGAAGTGGCCAAGTCCCGCTGGAGAGAGCAAGATGGAGTCGTTCGCGTCCAGCAGCGACGTAAGCACACAAGGGCGTTGCAACCAATACCAGATATCGCCAAAAGCAGCACAGGCTGGAGGCACCCAGAACTGATAACCAGCAAGGCCAAGAGAGCCTGGAAGAACCAAGAGCTGATAATCACTAGAACCAGAGGAGGCCTGCAAAGGCCCAAGACTGATTAGACTCTTAAAAAAGAAGGCCTTTTGCAGCACACAGCCAGATTCTCCAGACGCTGACCCTCCCACGTCTGAGCGCCTCACGAAGCCTCTGCCTGATTCATCTCGGAACAGAACAGATCCTCCACGGCTCGAACACAGCAAGCAGCATGCAGAGCTGCCCGGGCCTGACCGAGGCCTCCTCCCCACTGTGCACTCACCGACTGACTTCGCGTTTGGCTCCCTAACGCCTCGCCGGTGGTATCTTGTCGAGTCCCTTCGGCTTGCGCTTTGCTCTGCGTGTCGTGTCTGAAGACAAGTTCAATGCGTCGTCAAGTATCTTCGGGCTTGGAATCCTGAACCCGCTTTACGACTAAATCAGCCTTGCTTGGTGACTGGATCAAGCGGACTCTGTTGAGAGGTACCACCTGCGCGGGCGCCATCATAGCGGGCCTGCGTCACCGTCCCTTGGGCGGCACTGAAGGGTGTGGTACGTCCGTGCGTGTGCTTACGTCACTGCGCCGGTGACGTCAGGGGCTGAGCCCGGAGTCTCGCGCCCGGCTGATCACAGGGCTGGCTCGCCAGGCTAGCAGCCCCGACCGTAGGTGCCTTCGGGGCTTTGCACAAGTCACCTCAACACAACCAGAGACTCCTCGATCGCTCTCCTCACGGGAAATTCCAAAGATCTGAGGAGCTCTGCTCCAGGAATAAATCCTATATTTCTTACTATAAATCACAGCACCGCAAGACTGAAATCCACAGAGCCCTTTGTTCGCATGTATTTCCAGAAAACCCAACTCGTCGAGCGGAGTGAAGCTGGGGGTGGAGGCCAGGACTGAGCCCGGCTCGGAAGCGGCCCCTCCGCCGTGCGGCTGCACCTCGGCGCCTCTGGTCCTGGGGCCGGGGACACGGGCCGGACCGGGAAGAGGGCTTCACGGTGTTTTATTCTGGCAATCAGTGGCAAGTATGTCTGTTCCATCCCCCTCGACCCTCAAATATGCCAAATCTGCATTTAAGGCCCACCTGAGCTCACTACCATCAAGCAAAGCAGAACAAAGAAGGAACTGGACAGAGATGGAGAATTTCACAGATTTTTTAAAATAAAAACAATGCATGCTTATTGTAGAAAATCCGGAAGACATACACAAGCACCTGAACGAAAATAAAAATCACAGCAATGATCTTTCTGTTATCTTTACCTTATTCACCTTTAATAAACAGAGCATATCAACGCCGTCAAAGACAGTCATGGCTAACACCTGGATTCACCCCCAGTGGGTTTTATTTTTTCCCAGGCTAATAAATAAAACCCTTAATTTAAATATCTTAGTCATGTACTGCATTGTAACTTATTTTTCCTTGCACGTGTTTGTCCTATAGTCTACAAATGTTTCTTATATCTTTACATATTTTTTAAAGATTTATTTATTTGGGGGGGGAGGGAGAGCACAAACACAGGGGGAGGGTCAGAAGGAGAGGGAGAGAGAGAGTCCCGAGCAGACTCCATGCTAAGCGTGGAGCGGCTGGATATCAGGACCCTGAGATCACAACCTGAGCTGAAACCAAGAGTACGACACTTAACTGTGCCACCCAGGCACCCCAATCTTTAAGTATTTTTTAAGAACACGGTTTAAGAGGCACTTGGGTGGCTAAGTCGATTGAGCATTCGTCTCTTGATCTCAGCTCAGGTCCTGATCTCAAGATCATGAGTTCAAGCCCTGCTTTGGGCTCCCAGCCTACTTTAAGGGAAAAAAAAAAAAGAAACCCAAAAAACAAACAATCCGAACACGGTTTAAAGCATTTCTTTGCGGGAACAGCCCATTATCTGTTTACCTGATTCCCAGCTACTAGTTATTTGTGAAACTGCCGATTTATTCCAGAATACGTTTGTGATGCTATGATGAATATATGTTTGCTGTACATTTATACCTGCATCAGCATCTCTGCGTGTTTCGTTTGAATCAATCACCACAAATAAAGGGACTGACTTAGAAGGTGGGATCTTTTATGGCATTCTACATCCGTTGTCAAATTGCCCTCCATAAATCTTGTACCGGCCTAACGTCTCACCAGCACGTGTGATAAGTGTGCTTTTCTGAAGTCTTGTAATGAGTGTTGCAATTTTTAAAAACCTCTTGCATGGTGCACTGGGTGTTATATGCAACTAATGAATCATCGAACTTTATATCAAAAAATAAATAAAAATTAAAAAAATAAAAATAAATAAAAATAAAAACCTCTTGGCCACAGGTGCAGGCTGAGGAACCAGGGCATCTGTTGAGGTTCACTTTGTCTCCTTATGTCGCTAGGGTACGTGCCCATTTCCCTGTGAGCCAGGTGCTTGTTGCTCGTGAAATACCCATTGCCTTGTGCCTGCTAGAGCAATTGCCTCGATCTTTCTGATTTCCAAGTATCACTTGCATATTTAAAAATGTACTTCATAGCAGGCCTTCGTTAGAACTAATCTCTTCTTCTAGAGGCCATTAGAACGACTGTCTTTCTTAGACATTGCTAACATTTTCCCCAATTTGTTGATAGCTTCCTCATTTTGCAATGGATTAAAAAAGATTTTATAAGGTCGGATGCATTAATCTTTCTCTTTATGACTTCTTTTTCTCCCCATAAACTTAGAAAGGTAGGAAACGCAATTTTCCTCCAACTCAGGTGGGAAAAATTAGTAAATATGAAAAGTGGGCAAAGCCACCTTGATCCAGGAAGGAGATCACAACATAACCGTCTGTTCTAGATAAAGTTCGACTTGGCTTTTAGATCCTCCCGAGTCGAGTGTTTTGTTTTTCTAGCACATTTCTTTGCATGGATAGGGAGTACATTTCCATGATGCCTTCTCAGATGTGCTGAACGGCAGCTGAAGCTGTGGTTCGAATGTAATCAGAGGTCTCTTTCCTTCCCCCATAATCAGGGCCTCTTTGTCCACAGTCCACACGGAGGGTTCTAGGACTCAGTCCAGGAGGCCAATGAAGGAAAGAAGCGTTTAGCTGCTCAGACACAGAAAGCGTTTTCCCAGGACTGTCGGCCGGGGAGGAAGAGTGCTGGGGCCGTGAGCCGTCCACAGGCTGCCCGTGAGGTGGGCACCCCGCTGCCCGCTGCCAGAGTACCAGACGGCCTGACGACCCTGTGCCCTGGAGTCTGCATCTTACAGCATCCCCCGGTGCCTCCATCACTGGTGGGCATGGGTCTGAGAACCCCCTTTCTAGGCCAAAAGTTTTGTTCTACAGCTGAGGGAAGGAAGCCGAAAGGTGGGGGGAAGCACTTCAAGGTTCAGAACCAGAGTGGGGGCTAATCCAGTTTCTAATCCCAGACACAGGCCCCCCAGGCCCCAGCCAGTGTGTGAGCCCCAGTGTAGCTGCCTCCACGCCCTCACCCCCAGTACTTTGCTGCAGAGCTCCTCGGATTTCCCAGGTCTTCATCCCTGGGCATGGCCAGAATCACAAGGGTGCCAGATGGCGTCCAAGTTTCCTGTGTCACCACCAACTGGGGGGTGTAAGACCATAGCTGTGGAGGCCAGAGTCTGAAATCAAGGTGTCAGCAGGGCCATGCTTTCTCCGAAGGCTCCAGGGAGACTCCTGCCTTGCCTCTTCTGGCCTTGGGCTGTCACTGGCAATCCTCAGCGTGCAGTCCTTGCAGCTGCACCTGACCCCAGTGCCCATGTGCCTCTGTGTTCCCTTTCACAAGGGCGACAATCGTATTGGATCCGGGGCCCTCCCTTCTCCAGGATGACCTCACTTTAATTTGATTGCACCTGCAAGGACACATTGTGGGGTTGTGGGAGGGATATGAATTTTGTGGGTGCAGTGGCCCCCCACCGTTGCACACGGTCAGAGAAAAGCCTGATGGGGGAGAGGGGCAGCCCGAGGAAGGCCCCTACATCGAGGGCACCGTCAATCCCTGCAAGGGCCCCAAACAAACCTCATGCTTGTGCCCACCCAGACCCCTGAGCCAGAATCTCTGGGCGTGGGCCAGCATGTGGGTTTTAAAAGTGCTTCCTTGGAGATTGTGATGTAAAGCAGTGATCCCCCTTCTGTAATAAGGACTTATCACTGGGGACAGCTGCCGAATGAGAAGTTACCTTTCTCAGCCCCCTGCATCTAAGGTGATGCTGGGACACGTTCTCACAGTGACATGGAAGGCACTTCGTAGTCCAAGTGGCTCAAAAGTGGGTGTGCCTTTCCCCAGGCACCAGCTGGACGAGGAGGGCCATGGAGGCAAGAGGGTGACACGGCCACGTGGTAAAGGGTCCTGGGTCCCTGAATGACCTCACGGGGGTGAACAGTGACCCAGTCACACCCCCCGCAGGGCCAGAAATGACCTCTTGCTGCCCCACCGCTTGGGGGGACGGCCGTCACATAGCTGTTGCAGGGTCTCAGCTGGTAGCCACTGGTCTGAAGAGACAAGGAGCGGACCCTGCTTCTGTGTTCCCGCATCCTCTTCCTATCACCTTCAGATGACCTCAGATTTGAATATGTGACTAATGTTTTGTATCTCTAACAAAATAGAAGTCAAAAGCATTTTCCACCAGCCTTCAATAGGGACCTACTCCTTAAAGTTCTCCTAGAATTGAATAACAGGAAGACGCTGATGATCCTGAATAATGTCCATTTTCTCTTGGCTGCCAGGAAGTTCAGGGCGAAATTTGATGTTTAATTACAGCATCTAACTCATTCCAGATTCCTGGAAATCGGTCCTTCTGCTTCTAAATGATTTCTGATCGGCCTTTGTGCACTCTCATGGTTTATGTGTGTTTTAAAATTGTACGTGAGCTCAAATCTCTTTTTACATTTGTCGGCAAATAAATAATAAAGGCACACAAGTGCACCTGGGTGCAAACACGCACTCACAGCAGTGGCGCGCTGACCACGGGGACAGTAGAACCACGTCAAATATGGAGGAGGCCGTATTAAATTCAGCTCACTAATTCACGTAACAAGCAGGTTCTGACCTCCTGCCAGGGACCGGGCAATGGGCCAGGCACCCAGGAAGAAGAGGTGGATCTGCAGGAGTCTTTTTGCCATCAGGGAACTCGTGGCCTCGTGGGGGAGACAGGGGTGCTCACAGATAATCCTAATATCAGGTCAAAATAATTATTAAAACTGCCATATAAAACCAAAGAACGAGTAAGTGTGAGTCTGCAGAGAAGAGGATCAACAGTTTGGACTGGAGGGATCAGGGAAAGTGTCACAGGGCCCGGGCGTCTCATCTGGCTTTAATGAGATTTAAACCGAACACCGGCAGGTGCAGCGGGGGGCTGTCTAGAGCGGAAGGAGCAAGGAACACACATGGCACGTGGAGGGATGTTTTATACTTTGTTCTTCACACTCCATGTCCCTCCACCCCGTGCAGGGTTTTAACCAGTGATCTCTCATTATTATTACTTTTTTTTATTTGTTTTTTACTTAATGCGTAAAGTTACTTAAAATAGTCACCGTGTCCTGGCATTACGTTCTGAGTTTTTCCTAAGATGAAATCAAAATTCAGCAGTCTCAGAGGTTCCGACCTTCGGGACTTGATGGAAGTCTGACATGTTTCCCTTGGCCGGGGCCAGGCTGTCTTCCCGTGCCAACAATAAGAGAGTAAGATAATGTTGGTTTCAGATCTTGATTCTTCAGAAAACGCCTCTGGCACTGCACTTTCTGAAACATAATGGAGCGAGGGGACAATTCCAAGAACTGTGTGCCGGGTCCTCAGGGGACGCAGAGCTGGTTTGTAATTATCAACGAGGGGCATTCAAAGACCCCATTACTCAGCACCTAGCCCTCCCCCACGCCCCCCAGGAAAACAGAACAACACAGAACAAAACTGGCTAAGAAAATCCCCTTCGGAAGAGTTGCTTCTGCCAGAAGAAATCACGAAGTGAAAGAGAACGCTTTCCCATGGGCACTCGCAGGTCTCACGGAGGATCGGACGCACAAGTATGCTCACTTCCTGAGCTGCTGGCCTCAGAACTGGGGGTGGGCGGTGCATGGGGGCAATTTAGGTCTGGCACCCATAGGCCTCCTGACGCTTTTGTTTAAGTCTCTGTGTGCAGGTTAAGCACGCCGAGGCAGCTGCTGCTGAGAGGACCTGACACCAGGTTCTCCAGCCCTTGTCCCATCTCCTCAGCTGACACTGCCCACTGTGCAGCCAAGCCTCCCCCATGGCGGGGGACCGCTCAGGGTAGGGCTCCACCATCAGCGCAGCCCTCCCTGGCTCCAGCCCTCACCCTAGCTCCCTGAATCTGGCCAGCCGTCCCTTTCCAGCGGGCCCCACTGCCATGTTTCTGTGTGTGGCCCGTCTGTCACCCATGCAGCTGTGAGCCTGTGAACAGTTTCCGCTAGCGCTGGTGGAGTGTGACACGCAGAGGAGGCAGAGCAGAGAGGGGGAGAGGCAAGTGTGGGAGATGCTGCCTGTGCCCCTCCCCCCGCCGCCGACAGGCCGGGGACTTCTTTCTTTCATTCCTCAGCCAAGAAGCACGTCTGTGCTATCTCCACGGGATAAACCTCTGGTCATCGTTGATGCTTTCCTCCCTCTGTGCCCAGTCCAGCTTCTAGGTGGCGAAAGGAGTGGCCAACTCAGCGTGAGTCACGGCTCTGCCCCATGGCTTGGGGAGGGCAAGACACCAAGACTGTACAGAACATTATTTATTGGAAGAAATAACTCCTCCCAAAGGAAAGTCAGAGTGCTCTGACCAAAGAAGTGGGGTGAGGCGAGGCCCCAAGACAATTCATGGGCCCCACCTCAAGGCCACACAGCAAGTTCATTCATTCATGCACGTGTCTGTTCAACTATTATCTTCTGCCATCTCCGCCAGCCCAGATGGGTCTCCTCCTCCACAGTGTCTGTGTGCCGCTTCAGGGCTGGCTTCTCGAGGGGATGCTGGACCCAGATGCTGGACCCCAGGAGCTATGGGGCATCCCCGTTAGCCATTCAGGCACTCGGTCACTGAGGAAAAGTGACCCTGTGACCTCAGCTAGCATACCCCTTCCCCACCCTCACTGACCCCATAACAAATCTCACTAGTTCCTCGAGCAGAGCCCCACCATGAGGAGTCTGCGAAGCCAAGGGATCACTGATAGACTCAACACCATCCTTATCTGACCTCTGGTGACCTTCCTGGGGCCATGACCCCAGCGATTCCTGGCCCAGGACAGGGTCTTATAGAGATAGATGGGCCCCCAGCGAGGGGTCCATACATCATGCCAGGAAGAGCCGCCTTCTTTGCGTATCTGCATCACCCCAGGAGGGGCTGGCGTGGGACGCCGGCGAAAAACCGGACCTTTTGGAAAAGCAGCAAGATCAGCTTTTCTGGACTTTGTCATCGGTGAGGAGTGTTCAGAACATGGGCCAGCATGCAGATGCTGTGGGCTGGGCTGCAGGAGCCATTCCCTTCAGCAAGGAGGGCCGTGATGGGTATCAGGAGCCACAAGCGTGGGCCTCCGCTCACCACGTATGCCGCGGTGACAACCTGGACCTCAGGCCTCCCTGCGGGATGCACAGCATCCTTCTTGTGAATCCAGTGCCCCAAGTCACCTGAGGGGACCCTTTGGGCTGTCCTGAATATCTCCCGAGGACTGGTCACATTAGGAAATTTGGGAGTTCCTCGTCGCACAGAACCTGGGATCCCATGGCTCACAGGGCTGAGGAGTGGCCCAGTGGAACTCCATATGGGGTGAGTGGATGGGCAGGGAAGGATTTCTTCCAGAATATTCTAGTGTGCCAATCACCTGCCTCCACTCTGGACCTGCCAAAGAGCCTCTGTCAAGAGGCAGGGGGCAGGGGGAGTGGGAGGCAGCAAGAGCTAGGGTTTGGAGCGACGGAGTTGGGCCTGTCCCTTGACTTTGAGCACACAATGAACCTCTCTGGCCTTCCCTTCCTCATCTGTGCAATGAGAGGGACAGAGGCCAAGCACACAGCACACATGCCCCGGCGTAAAACGACCACGGGAGAAAAGTAGCCCCGTGCCACGCTCACCTCCGGTTGTCTCGACTCCTAAATGGGCACTAAATCCCCACTCCCTAGGGTGGCGTGTGGCCTGCGAAAAGCACACTGCCTCACATATGGGAAGTACTTGAGAAATGGCAGTTTCCTCTTCCTCCTCTCCTTAATTGCCTGTAATTGCCTTAATTCCTAATGACCCTGAGTAGTGGAACAGTCCTGGAAGGTTCATGAGGGAGCCATAAATACGACGGCCATCAGCCAAGGCGGGCGCAGGCCCTGGATATCCCGGTCTTCCAACCAGAAGGCATCCTCCTTGCTCGTCCTCCGTGACCCCCTAAAAATGGGCTTATTGGGTGAGTCCTTCTCCTTATGGGTATGGAGTATCCTGTTCTCAAGATCCTTTTTGTCCTTCTCCCCTCACAACAGAAGTCAGCAAAAGACTAGGATGCCCAGGCTCCCTTGCAGCTAGAGGTGGTCTTGTGACCGAGCTCTGGCCAATGGGGTGTGAGCTGGAGGTCATTGCTAGGAGACCAGCGCTGCCTCCATCCTGCTTCCTCCCTTTCTGCAGAGAGGGCTGTGGCTCTGGCGTCCTTTGACATTGCATCCTACAGCCCTTCTTTATTTGTTTCCTCTGGCCTCCTGAAACTGTTTCATTTTCTTAAAACAAAACTACAGTTGACCCTCGAACAACTAGGGGTTAGGGGTTAAGGATGCCGACCGCCCTGAACAGCCAAAAATGCGTGTATGACTTTTAGCTCCCCCAAAACTTGGCCAAAAGCCTCCTGTTGACTGGAAGCCTTACCCATAATGTAAACAGTCGATTCACACATATTGTGTGTTGTATGTATTGTGTACTGTATTCTTACAATAAAGTAAGCTACAGAGAAGAAAACATTATTAAGAAAATTATAAGGAAGCGAAAACACATTTTTGGTACCGGATTGTATTTATGGGAGAAAATCCGCATATACTCGAACCCATGCAGTTCCAACTTCTGTTGTTCAAAGTTCAGCTGTGTTTCATTTTTTACTTCAAATCATTCATAAACCGTTTTTTTTTTTGCTGGATTTCTAAACGTATCATCTCGTAACAATATGCTACATTTGAATTATAAACGTGGTCACATTTTGTCATGACAAGAGCTACTGAGTTTCAAACTTCTAACCGAAGTCTAACCACCTGCAGAGAAGTGCAGAAATCATGCATGCACAGCAGGACGGAGTTTTACCAGCTGAAGACACCCGAGCAACATCACCCAAACCGAGAAACATTACCGGCCCCCAGAAACTCCCCTCCTCTGCAGCTTTCCCCATAGCCAACGGGAATCACTGCCCTGACTTCCAACGGCCCAGGCTTGCTTTGCCTGCTTTTATGCTTTCACGTAAACAGAGTCATACGGCGTGGGGCTGCGTTGGCTCAACGTGATGCAGGTAAGATCCATGTGTGAGGCTGCCTGTGGTTAGGAACTGTTCATTCTGGCTGCTCTATATTATTCTGACACATCCACATACGGCCACATCTTGTGTTTCGAAGAGCCGCCTGGATTCTGACATGCAGATGCGCTTTATCGAACTCATCTTCTCTCGACACTCTGGGGGGTTTCATTTGGGGTGGTCGCGAACAACGCTGCAGTTACACTCCTGAACTCACACCTTGGGGCACTTTCCCCAGGGTATCTGTGGGCACTTTCCTAGCTCATCTCTTCATTTATGTACCTCTGAATCACTGGACTTGTGAAAGAATCGTATAGTCCTTTTATAATGAAAAAAAAATCCTATAAAATACAAATTGCCAAAATGTCCCCAAGGCAGAGTGGGGCCACCCATCCCTCTGTCTCCAGCCTCCATAAAGCTCCATCTTCCTCCTCTGCCAAGGCTTCCAGCCCTTCTGCTGCTCGTCCCTCCTGTGTCTGGAAATGATTTGACAGCCTCGTGAATTTTACAGGCTCTAAGCATCCATTAGCTGACCTAATCATTTTCAGAGACCTGAGTTATCTGTGGTTCTGCCAAACCTTCACCCGTCAGAAGTTGGAACGGGGAGGGTTGGTCCACATGTCCAGAGAGAGTGGAAGAAAAGATGTGCTTAGACCCGTTTTCATCAGAGAAAGAGAATTCAGAAGGCATGGGACCGGGGGAACACACTAATAAAAAAGTGTTAAAGGAACAGAGTGTTAAATGAAAACAAGCAAGATTTGTTTAAGAGAGGGCATGCTACATATTCTGTGGAGGGAAATGGGGGGAAATCATTTACACATACTTGAAAACAAACCCCTCTCCCCACCATTGAGGTCCCCTTGCACATGAAAGACGTTCTTCAAGGGGCATCAGACAGCACAGCGAGACAGGGCATGTAAGGGGCTGGACCTGGATTTCGCATGTTACTCCCTTCTGTACTGCTCCAATTTTCTAGCCGTGGGCTTTGCAATATATTTCTATTACTGTGTAACAATTTCCTGCAAACATAGGGGCTTAAAACAACACACATTTACTCCCTTACAGTCTCTGAGGGTCAGGAATCGGGGCACAGCTTCACTGGGTTCTCTGCTCCGGGTCTCACAAGGCTGAATCAGGGTGTCCCCTGGGCACCTGGGCTGTGTTATCATCAGAGGCTCAACTGGGAAAGACTTCCTTTTGAGCTCCCTCGGGTTTTTGGCAGAATTCTTTTCCTTGCAGCTGCGAAGCTCACAATGGTTTGCATCTTCAAGGCCAATAGGACAGTCTTTGACATCAAGGAGTCTCTCAGTCTCTCTTTTATAGGCTCTTGCCTGATTAATCTAGGCCCACCCAAGAGAATCACCCTTTTGATCAACTCAAAATCAGCTCAGTAACAACTTTAATTACATCTGCAAAATCTTTCACCTTTGCCATATTCTATGGGTCAGAAGCAGGTTGCAGGTTGTGCGCACAATCAAGAGGAGGGGAGCCCAAAGGTGTGGCTGTCGGGAGTGGGGAGAGGTCAGGGAGCCATATTAATTCTACCCACCATACACATATGCCAGGTTTACTTAGGGAGCATTAGTAGGAGTCATCTAAGGAACTGGCTCATGGTTCACTGTCTGGTTTTTCCATATGTCTAAAGACTGATGGTGCATTTTGTCAAAGGACTGTTTTGTAATGCCCCCCTCCACACTCCACCTGGTTTGCTTCTGATCTCCGTGTGTGAGCACTGTGGCCCTCTTCCTGCCATGCCTGTCTTATGCTTACACAGTCAAATACAACCACATATACCCAAATGGAGATCCATCCCTGTTTTTTACCCAAGTGAGATGAAACCATAAACATTACTGCTCACATCAGTTTATTTTTCTCCTCACAGGGGTGCCCCTCCCCAGTGCTCCCCACCCCCTTCTCCTTCATCAGCTGCTGATGTCCCATAGCTGGGACGGGCCACGGTTCCCCCTGCCCACTGAGGGATGTTCTGTTTGTGTCCAAGTTGCTTGGTCTATTTGTCTGGTTTTTTGCTTCCACACCATATGATGCTGTAACAGATATCCTCGTAAATATATCCTTACATACTGGCACTTTTCCTGCTACAGGATGGATTTTCTGAGGAAAGATTTCTGGGCCACATCTGTGCATGTGTGGCTGTCTCCAAGACCACAGTGATGTGCACCCCGTGGGCCCTGATGAACACTCCCATTTCCCCCCCCCCTCCAAATTAAACAATTTGCCAAACCTGAATTCAAACCCTGGCTTCACCAGTTCCTCTTGTGTTTTCAGGGATAAACTGCTTAACATCTCTGGACCTCCCTGTCTGTAAAAAGGAGAAAAAGGGTGGTGCCTATGTCACGGGAGGAATTTGAGGGTTGGATGTGCTAACACAGGCAGAAGTCCAGCCTGGCCCGACCTGTGCTGAGATTCAGTATATGGCTGCTCCTGGGATGAGGAGAAGAGCAGAAACTAGCGGTCCAAGATAATTCAGAGCGGTGCTCCTTGTCTTGCCTTTCTTGAGATCACCTCGTTCAAGCCTGAAAGGAAATGGGCTGGAAATGCTAAGCCTGGGTTCTCTAAAAGTCGGTCCTTCCATATTGGCGGGGAAAGCAGAATCATCAGAAACATCAGCAACACTATCACCACCACCACTGTCATCTGCATCGTAATGACCCCCACTTACTGATCGCTTATATTTGTCGGGAAGTTTCCCTGCAGGAGGATCACTCTGTTTCCCTTCTTAGACCTTGAACCAGATAGGAGATGTTTGGCTGTAAGTAGCAGAAACCCAATCCAAGGCAGTTTATGAATACCCTCCACAGATGGGTAACTGGGTATCATCATCAAGAACCCATGTTCTTCCCTCTTGCTGCTCTTCCATCCTCAACATGTCAGCCTCTTCCTCAATATCACAAAATAGTTGCCATAGTTCCAGCTATCACTTGCAGCTGTCACAGTGTCCAGTGGAAGAAAGCAAGCTGTTTCTTCTTTGTGTCCCCTTCTAAGAGCAAGCAAGCCTGGAGGGCAAGAGCTGTACTATCTACCCCATGTCCCTCACTGGTCTAGAGCCAGACAGATGTGCTCCAAAGTGAATGAATCCTGCCTCCAACACTTACAATGTGGCACTGGGTAAACGCTTCACCTCTCTGTAACCTAGGCTTCTGATCTATAAAATCTGATCTTCTGATCTATTTACGATAAAATAGTATCTATTTCACAAAGTTGCTGTGAAGATTACATGAAATAGGAACACCAGTGCTTTCAGGATCCTTACTATTACTGTTGTCCTTGCTGTCACTGTTGTTATTGTTAGCCTGGGGCAGTGTCTGGCTTGGTAACTACTTGAGTTGCTGAGTGATTGACGGGCGGGAACTGTCGCAGTGGCGGGATGGAGATGTGGGAGAAGCAGGAGCTGACAAGGGGCCAACCAAGGACCACCCAGTACGCCAGTGCAGGCCTGGACATAGTGTTGAGGAGTGACTGATTCCCGTCCTGCCTGAAGACCCTGAGCCCCTGAGGCCCAGCAGGCTGCCCCCAGACCATCCCGGCCTTTTGTTTTTATCTGGGCTGCCCCGCCGGCCCTCGAGCTAACACACGGTGTCATTACTCTGCTTGAGTGGCTCAGGTACCAGCTCGTTTGTCAATCAGCACCGAGCATTGTGGTCATCAAAGACTCGAGATCTTTGTGTGGGCACAGCCGCCCACGCAGCTGAGAAGGCCCCCAGCTGCTCTGCAGGGAGCCAGCAGACGCAGGAGATGGCCCCGGGAGAGGGCTGACGTTGGGGTCAGGGACCAAGGCTCGAGATCCACTGTGAAGGAGCTCAAGGATGCAGACTAGGGCTGAGGCCTCAGGAATGGGGCCAGAGCTCCGACGTGCAACGAATCCTCAGATCCCCATGCAGCGGAGTGACTTTGGGCAGGTTTCTCCCCTCTCTGAGCTACAGTCTCCTGTTCTGAAAAAAGCGAGAGTTGGACCAACCAGAGCTGGGTCCTTCCAGCCCTGGACTGTACAAGCAGCTCCGGGTGCAGGGGCAGCTCCGGGAGGCGAGGTGGCAGGTCACTCTGCAGGGGCAGGAGCCGGAGCCCAGCAGCAGCTCTGGCCGTGAGCTCTCAGGAGGCTACCTTGTGTGCCTGCGTGCAGTTCTCTTGACAAAATCAGAAACGGGCAGGAGGTTTAGGCGCATGCCCTGCAACTCCTGTGCTCTCTGCACGGCCGGCCTCCACCCTGCAGCAGGCTTCGACGTCGGTGCAGCCGCAGAATCCAGCATCTTCCCGAAGAAGTGAAACAACGTTGTACAGAACGTAATGTAAAGGGGTGAAGAAGGGTTAGGACCCTCTGCGAAGCTGTATTCCAGTCCACTGTGCATGCGGGAACTGGTCACGGGGTGGCAGGATTCCTCCCGGGGCCACATTTGAGAGCCGCCACCCCCCACACATTTTTTCAGGACCATCCTTTCCATTGATAACTGTTCCCAGGGGCTGGTCAGGAGCAAAGGGGTCGTTAGGCTGTGCCCGCAGCAGATGGGGCCTTGTCCTCAGACATGACAGTTTCTTCTCATTAGCACTGTCACTTCACCGAGAAGGCACCTGTGCAGGGGCGAGGGCCCACCCTAGTCAGCAGGGTGGCAGAGATGTGGCACCTCAGCGTGGGGGAGAAGGGGTGCTTGGGACAGGGGGCGGCTCCGTCCAGGTGGGGTGAGGGATTGCAGGCAGGGCACGGAGAGGACTGGGTGGCGCGTCCAGGTAGGGCAGGAGGGACCCCATGAGACCTCATGGGTCCAGCTCCTCACACCATCATCATGCAGCTACAAGACTCAGACGGCCAGAGCTAGAAGCCCCCACCATGGCCCGGGGTCACTGCTGTCACCTCTTGTCATCTGTGACCCCCTGTGAGGGGAAGGGGCTCAAACACTAGGTGGGTCCAGCTTGACCCACATCAGTGGACCAGGCAGCTTAGCGAGATGGGACCTGGAGGTGAGTTCTGGGGCATGGGACTGGGCTCAGGTGGGTCCCATGCCCAGCGTGAGCCCAGAGTGAGCCCAGCGTGAGGCCAGCGTGAGCCCAGAGTGAGCCCAGCATGAGGCCAGCGTGAACCTAGCGTGAGCCCAGTGTGAGGCCAGTGTGAGCCCAGTGGGAGGCCAGCGTGAGGCCAGCGTGAGGCCAGCGTAAGCCCAGCGTGAGCCCAGCGGGAGGCCAGTGTGAGCCCAGCGGGAGGCCAGCGTGAGGCCAGTGTGAGCCCAGCGGGAGGCCAGCGTGAGCAGGGCTGCCGGGAAGGTGTGGCCTCGTCCTTGCGGCCCTGTCTCCGCTCAGGCGCAGGTACTGTGCTCGTGAACAGGCCCACTGGGTACGTGGTGCTTGATTCCCAGCACGCTGACGTCAGCAGAGCGACACGGGGCCTCTGAAGGCAGGGCCAGGTGAGGCCCGAGCTGCCGGCTCCAGCATGCGCTGCCCCTGCCGTGCCCGGTGTGCAAGGGGTACTCAGCAGGTGCTCCTGCAGGGACGCACCCAGTGCTCGTGCTCACGGTCATGTTTGGGTCACCCCAAAGCGGAGCCCAAGACGAGGGCTTTATCTAGGATCCAGGAAGTGCGGTGAAGAGGTGAAGAGATGAGATGGTGGGACGGCAAAGCCAGTGTGCTGGCTGGGTGGGCAGTGGACTCGGCCTCCGGGGGCCTGAGATGGTCCCTAACAGGCAAGAAAGCTGCAGGGGCACCTGGCAACTCCCACCCGTGGCTGGCTAAGGCTTCCCTCAGTTTCTAGAGGCTGGAGGGACCCTCGGAGAGAGACGGAAGCCAGCCCCAGGTGCCTCCCCACAGGTCAGGGGGAGGTGGGCGGCCACCATCAGCAGCCACGGTGACATCTACACAGACCCCATGGCTTTCTGGGTCCACAGTGAGACACATTTCTTCCCCTGGGTCTTATTGAGGGTCAGGGGGAACAGAGGCTTGAAATCACAGGAATCTCTTCTCCCAGCTTTGGAGTCCAGAAGTCCCATTGCGGGCAGGGCCACACTCCCTCTGGAGGCCCTAGGGGCAGGTCCTTTGGCCTCTTCCAGCCTCTGGTGGCCCCAGGCGTCCTCCACCTCTGCCTCTGTCCTCACATGTGGCCTGTCCTCTGGCCAGTGTCTCAGAGGATGCAGGATGAGCTCACCGCGATCCTTACTCTACTTGCTTCTGCAGACACTATTTTCAGGTCAGGGCACATTCACAGGCTCTGGGGTCCAGGCACGGACACACCTTTTGGGGGACACTGTGCACCCCACTGCAGTGGCAGTCAGTGTTGGAGAGATGCCACGCCAACGTCTCCTCTCAGAGCTCTGTCCTCCTTCCCGAGGCCATCACCCCCTGCCAGGGTCATCTTGCCAGCACGAGCCAGCGTCACCCCCCCCCCGTGCCCCACGAAGGTTGTGTCGGCTTGTCTAGTCCTTCCCACAGGGCTTGGCAGGGGTTCGTTGGTGTGCAGTGAATCTTTGTCCCAGGGGAGAATTCTCAAACGAGTGACAGAACCCAAGTTCAGGGACAAAGATCCCCACTTCCCAGGGTACATGCTGTGGGTGGCAGCCAGGGTTATGCTAGTTTTCTTTTTGTGAACCCTCATCTTCGGGGAGCCCTGAGGCCAGCCCAAATGGCCTGGCTGCTGAGCACTGGCCACCAGGACAGCATTTCCATCCAAAGACACGAGGTCTCAGGGATCAGGACGGCTGGGTGCATGTGAGTTCTTAGAGTGGACCCCTGGGCCTGCAGGAGGAAATCGAGGGAGAAGGCCAACCCCAGACCCCCATCCAGCCCTGCTTCACAGGCCACGTCTCCCTCCGCAGAAAGGGGCCCAGGACGTGTGTGGCCAATTCTGCCACGTTGCCAGCTTCCTGTCATTGCCCCTTAAAAAAGAGAAAATTCTCGTTGTTTTAGGATTAAGTAATCAGCATGCCATGTATTTCTCCAAACCACAACGGCAGGCCTGCTGAAGAGCCAGCTTCGGCACCAAGACAGCAGCAGGCCCCACGGCTGAGCCTGATTCGGATCCCGGGAAGGTGCTGCTGGTCCAACGAGCCAGGCCCACCTCGCCAGCTTGGCTGGTGGCCGGAATCTGGAAGGGAGGGACGGGAGGGGCCGGCCTCACAGCCCCTGTGACAATCATCTCGCTTTTCTGGACTCGATTTTCTCCTCCATAGAAGGCACAAGCAACAGGAGTATGACCAGCACCATGCTCCCTGTCGGCCAGATCTGCTCAGGGTGCTGAGCGGATTACTGTAGTTAATCTTCATAAATAGCACTGGTCAGCCAGGTGCTACTATCATCCCAGTTTACCCAGATGCAGCAGCTGGGGCTCAGAGAGGACAAGGAGCTTGCCCGAGGTCACAAAGCTAGCCAACTTGAGGGCATGGTCAACTTGAGAGCATTTCATCCCCTCAGAGAAAACCCCCCACCCCCAGCAGTCACTGCTACAAATCTTTCCATCTCCACGCCCCTACCCATTCTGGATATTTCATATAAATGGTACCACACAACATGTGGCCTGTTGTATCCGGCTTCTCTCACTTAGCACCGTATTTTCACCCGTGTATCACACCCCGCTGTAGCACGCTCAGTCTGTCCTTCCTTTCTTTTTTTTTTTTTTTTTAAAGATTTTATTTATTTATTCGACAGAGAGAGACAGCCAGGGAGAGAGGGAACACAAGCAGGGGGAGCGGGAGAGGAAGAAGCAGGCTCATAGCAGAGGAGCCTGATGTGGGGCTCGATCCCATAACGCTGGGATCACGCCCTGAGCCGAAGGCAGACGCTTAACCGCTGTGCCACCCAGGCGCCCCTGTCCTTCCTTTCTGTAGCCCCCCGCAGCCCAGCAAAAGGAGACGGCGGAGCAGACTCACAGGCAGCCCAGGGCCCGTGGCAGAGCAAGAATGGCTGACACCGCAGCCGCGGCGGCACGGAGGACGCCAGCCGACCATCACGGGCTTGCACATGCAGGGGTGGTTTGGCACTTGGTCCTGAGAGTGGGGCTGAAGGCCCTCCTGAATCTGGGCCGGCTTCTGACTGCCTTGACTGACCGAATCCAGGGGCACTGATGCTAGGCCGGCTCTGGACCTGGCCTTTAGGAGGACTGAAGTCCCCTCCATCCTCTGGAAGCCCCAGCGTGGCCAGCTGTGCCTGCCGGAGCCTGTGTTCAGCACACGGAGTGGGAGCAAGCGAGCCGCCAGCCCTTCCAGCTGCTCGTCTTCCCAGCGGAGCCCCAGACATCACGGAGCAGAGAGACAGCAAACTTGCTGTGTCTTTTCTAAATTCCCCACCCACAAAGGAGGGAGGAATAGTGACGATAAATAATTATTTTAAATCACTAGGTGTTGGGATCATTTGTGACACAGCAATTGGTGAATGTGACAGGGAGCACTGCTATCTCCGCTATGGTCTGCCCTTCTGCTTCCCCCTTCCCACACAGACAACACACTCAGCCCCTCTCCAAGCAAGACAACCAGAAGTCCCCCAGGAATGCGTCCCGGCTGGAAGCCCAGGGTCTTTGGGAATGCACGGTGGCCCGTACGGCAGAAGAAAATGTGCAGACTCTTGGTGGAACGACTGAATGAGGACAAGTTATTTGCCCTCCATCCACCTGCAGTGTGCAGAGGTGGGGGATGGGGAGGAGGGGCGGATACCCCAGTCAACAGTGCCATTCGGAAAGAGGAAGCGGTCTCGGGCATTGCTCCAATCCGGCTGTGCAGCCCTGGAGGATGCTGACCTGGGGTGGGAAATGTGTCCTGACCAGGGCTCCCTGCCCTTGCTTCTGCACAGGCCCTGAAAAGCTCTTCCCCGCCTTTCGTCGTCTGGGGCTCCCCAAAGTGGATATTGGGGATGTGCCCTCTTCAGAGGCTGTACCACTTTCTAGGCCACCTTCTGCCTGTGGAAGGTTGGGGACCACGTCTTTCATCGGCAGGAAAACCCTCACGAGGAAGCCAGGAGGCTTCTTGTCTCTCTGACGGCAGTCAGCCTCATGAGGCAATAAACACGCCCACTTGCGTTTCAAGACACAGTGCTCCCGAGGACGTGTCTGTCTGCTTCGTCGTTGTCTTCTCTTTCTGGAACATTTGCACTTCTTGGGGAAGGTCTCGCCATTAATCTCTGCCATAAGTTACTCCACCCGACCGAAAGGATTCACGGGGCAGCGCACCATTAGTCTGCGCTCGGCCTCGAGAAAATGTAATTTGTCAAAATCAGTTTACGAGGTCTTCCAATCTCTGTCTCTCATGGCTCCTCCAGCTTTGTCTTTCTGTTGCCACGTTGAAAGGCATCTGCTTTTCAACAGTGCAAGACCCTCAATTCCCTTTCACTTCTGGTGCAAATGAGATGCTTTCTTGCCAAGTGGGGCCAATTGCAGCATACATGCTTTGTGTTACGCTCCAACCTCTTTAGAGACGCAAGGTCACGTATGCCGAGTTTCCGCAGGTTTTGTCAAACGTCTGCCACCACAGATCACGGGTTCCACATCTCCGGCACTGGTGTACCTCTTTGTCCGCTGACTGCTGAGCCGACCGCTGCATGTTTGAGGATTTTCTGATACCAGCATCCCCCTCTGGCATCGATTTCTGTATTGGTCCAGATGGGCCAGATCATGCTTTGGGAATGAATTCAGCCTCCAAACCTCCCTATAGCTTAACACGGCAGAGGTTTCTTTCTTGCTCGTGATCATGTCCGTTGAGGCTCACCAGATGCTCGTGCAGGAACCCAGATTCTTGAAACACCACCGCCTTGTAGCTGCAAGTTTTTTGAGCAGCAGAGGGGCCAGCACGAGGAGTGCCTCAGGGCCGTCCGCTGCCTGCCCCTGGCCGCGGTGTGCGCTGCAGGCACTCCCACTTCATTGGCCAGAACGAGTCATCCCTGGTGACTGAGGACCTGCCTCGCAACTGGGGGGTCAGGAAGCACTTGGGACCAAATGGCTGGTGGGGACTGCCGTCTCTGCCACATGGGCCTCCAACACAGGACTGGACACACAAGCCTGTGGCTTTCTAGAGCCGGCAAATTTCTGAGGGGCAACTGTGACATAAGTGAGCTGTCTATCCCCAAATAGCCAAAGCGGTCTTGAAATAGAAAAACGAAACTGGAGGGATCACAGTTGTGGACTTCAGGCTATGTTACAGAGCTGTAGTGGTCAACACAGTCTGGTGCCAGCACAGAAATACGTACGGATCGGTGGGGCAGAACAGAAAACCCAGGAACGAACCCACAATTACATGCGATGGGAAAAAGACAGTCTCTTCAACAAATGGTGTTGGGGAAACGGGACAGCCCGTGCAGAAGCATGAGCCTGGACCACTTTCTTACACCATAAGCAAAAAAAATTCAAAACAGATTAAAGACCTAAATAGGAGACGTGAAATGCTAAAAATCCTACATGAGAGCACAGGCAGTAATTTCTCTGACATCGGCTATAGCAACTTGTTTCTGGATATATTTCTGGAGGCAAGAAAACAAAAGCAAAAATGAACTATTGGGATGACATCAAAATAAGGAGCTTCGGTACAATGAAGGAAAAAACCAATAGAAGTAAAAGGCAACCTACAGAACGGGAGAGATACTTGCCAATGACCCATCAGATAAAGGGTTAGTATCCAAGATCTATAAAGAACTTCCCTAACTCAACACCCAACAAACAAATAATCCAGTTAAAAAATGGGCAGAAGATATGAACAGACATTTCTCTGAAGATGACATCCAGATGGCCAACGGACACATGACAAAATGCTCCACATCCCTTGCCATCAGAGAAATGCAGATCAAAACCACAATGAGACACCACCTCACAGCAGTCAGAACGGCTACAATGAACAACCCAGGAAACAACAGACGTTGACGAGGACACGGAGAAAGGGGACCCCTCTTACACTGTTGGTGGGAATGCAAACTGGTACAGCCACTGTGGAAAACAGTATGGAGGTTCCTCAGAAAGTTAAAACTAGAGCTGCCCTATGCCCCAGCGATTGCACCACTAGATATTTACCTAAAGGATACAAAAATACTGATTCAGAGGGATACATGCACCCCGGTGTTTCCAGCAGCATTATCAATGATAGCCAAGCTATGGAAGCAGCCCAAGTGTCCGCCAGACAGATGACTGGATAAAGAAGATGTGGTGTGTATACAACGGAATACTACTCAGCCATCAGAAAGAATGGTATCTTGCCATTTGCAACGACGTGGATGGAGCTAGAGTGTATGATGCTAAGTGAAACAAGTCAGTCAGAGAAAGACAAAGACCGTATGATCTCACTTACATGGAATTTAAAAAACAAAACAAATGAGCAAAGGGAGAAAAAGAGAGAGCGACACACACACACACACACACACAAACCAAGAAACAGACTCTTAACTCTAGAGAACACACTGCTGGTCACCAGAGGGGAGGTGGGTGGGGCGATGGGGGAAACAGGTGACGGGGATGAAGGGGTGCACTTGTCGTGATGAGCACCACGTGTTGGAGGGACGTGCTGAATCACTATGCGGTACACCTGAAACTAACATAACACCTCTGTGCTAACGGGCATTACATTAAAAAATTTTTAATACTCAAAAAAGCATGAGCTGTCTACCAGAGGTACTAAATGTGACCTGCTTCTAACTGCACTGACTTTGCCGTTTCTAGGGTCAGCCAGGAAAGTCTGGAACACTGTACTAGACTAGCAAGGCTTGAACACATCCCACACCACAGCTGCCCTCGGAAGGGGCCTGTGGTCTGTGCCCTCCCCCCGACTCAAGGGGACCCTCTCAGACCTCGACGCATCTGACCACAGCTGGCCATCTGATTCCAAAGCAACTGGCCACGCAGCTTGCCAGCCAGCCCGGGACAGGTTGTGGCACCAAAGCTCAGGGTGGGGAGGACCTGGGCAATCAGATCCTTGCCCAGTGGTCAGATCTCGGTTCCTGACTCAGATGCTGTGGGGTCTGCCACCATTTGGGACTCATCCAGGTACTCCTTCCCCCAGACGCTGGGAGTGTCCCGTGCATGACCATCTACGCCCATGCCCCTCAGCTAAAGGACACTGCCTCACCTAACCCTAACCCTCGCCCTTTGAGACTGAGGACAGCTCTGCAGGGCCCTCCGAGGCCCAAGGTTCCTGCATCTCAGCTCACGCCTCTGTCTGCCCATCCTGCGTCTTGCACCCCTCCCCACTGTACTAACCACAGGTGCACACCAGCACACAAACCTCCATCCCAGAAAACACACCTGGGACCTTTCCACGGGAGGACCTACAACCTCCTTTTTCCACATGTGTTCCTCTATCAAACCTTGGCTTCTTGGGGGGACCCAGGAAGCCCCAATATTTACAGCTGCAAAAACTGAGCTCCCACCAAGGTCAAGAAGATATGAACAGACACTTTTCCAATGAAGACATACAAATGGCTAACAGACACATGAAAAAATGTTCA
>NC_048229.1:78976828-79084149 GCF_002007445.2 Ailuropoda melanoleuca
AAACTTTACATCGGAATCCGGGGATGTACTGTATGGTGATTAACATAATATAATAAAATAAAATAAAAATAAAATAAAAAGAAGGGGATCTTTCCCCTGAGATGGAGATACAGCCAAAAGCAACTTTCTAGTTATGCAATTCAAAGAATCAGAGTTTCAAAAGCAAAACAAAAACAAAAACAAAAACAAAAAACCCCAAAGAGTCAGAGTTTCTGTAATGAGGACGGCCACTGCCACAGCTGTACCTGCAGCCACACCTTCTGGGGCTTGTATGCTCAGAACCTACGGCCTCCACAAAGACTCTGCCGGAGAGCCCTGGGCATCAGCATGAGTCACCAGGGCTCATATAATCTAACTCCCACCCACCTGTCCCTCTCTCCCCCGCTCCCAGCCCTCCACGCCCTGCCAGTCTTCCCAGCCTTTGCACATGCTGTTCCCTCTATCTGAAACACCCTTCCCCACTTGAACTCCTCCTCCTTTATCAAGGTCCCATTGTAACTCCACCCCCATGACTTCACACCCAACAGGCCCCAGCCATGCTGTCCTTGCTGTCCTCCGGTGGGTCTAGGATCTCCCTCATATCCTTGTTCTGTAAATGTTGGTTGCTACACACAGCCCCACTCCTCGCCCCCAGGACCAGGAAGCCCTCCATGAGCAGGGCATTTGCACACGCAGCCTGCATCCCTAGGCCCTCACACAGGCCCGCATGAAGCATAGGCGGGCAGCGGGCTGCCTCTCCATCACTCTGAGCACGTCACACTGGTGACCCAGGAGCTATTTTCATAATTTTACAAAACCTAATAGAAACTGCACATGAGTCAAAATCAGAGTGACTTGAAGGTCAAGTTTCACTGCTTTGGGAACCAGGCACGCTGATTATCTCATGCTCTGATTGGCTGCCGTAGTTCGAGTCATGAATAAAGAACGGGGAAGCTGTTATCATTTGGTAGCAAAAAAGTTTCAAAACTTGGGATCCGAGGGGGTGTCCTGTGGAGACGGCCGAGGCTGAGAGCCTCTCCTCCAGGGAGCTGTGCCACAGATAGGAGAGCGGACACTCTGGGATTAAGAGCTCTTCAAGCAAGGCTGGCAAGTTTTAAAGTGACCCAAATAAAATATTATAAAACGAACTTGTTTATTTCTGGGCTAGTAATGAGCATTGTTTCGAAGTGGCTGTAGAGCAAAATGGGTAGCACAGAGTTGCAGGGTGTGGCCTCTGGCCTGGGGTCACTGTCACCTTGGACAGGGAGAAAGCAGGGGCTGGAAAAGCCTGGAGCTCTGTGCATGCCTGGGCTCAGCCCACCAAGGAGCCACGGCTCAACAGTGCCTGATGATGTGAGACAGGCTGTAGAAGGATGGGACCTCGAGGTCCTCGGGGCAGCACTCTTCTTTGTGCCTGTGCCCCACACCGTGCTTGAATGCCTCCCCTGATGGATGGCTCATTACAGCACCGGCAGGTGTCAGATGGTCTGTTAGGATAAGGGGCGGGGACCATCACTGTTTCCACTTCTCTGAACCTCGTCTCCTCCAGTCCCTCCAGCAGCCCTGTGGGGCTTTTCTGGTTAAACCCTTTGCAGACAGACACCAGGGCTCACCGAAGTTTCTAAATGACTGCCAAAGCCGGGTGGCTCTAACACCAAAGCTGAGCCCCCGCCTACTGATAAAGCTGAGTCCTCATCCATCAGGAGCCTCGTCCCCTTTATGCAGGTGGCCATTCCTGGTTCAGGGAGGAGGGAGATGGGGCACAGGTCCCCTCCCGTGTCCTCTCCTGGTCTGACCCCTCTGCCAGGCTGAAACATAGCTGCAAGCAAACCAGTCTGATTTTGGCGGAGGGGGCTCCAGGTTAGAACCATTTTCATCAAAGGCGAGTTTGGGTTTCATTTATTTTGTTTTGTCTGAGGCCACTGGAGCAGGGGATCGTTTGGTGCCCAAGGGGGTAAATATCAATTTATCTAAAAACCATGCAAAAATGTTTCATGTCCCAGCAGGGCTGCATGCATTCAGCACACACGGGTAGAAACACCGAGGCGTCATCTCAGTAAGCTGCGTCACGCTCATCCTGAACTCAAGACCAGGACAGCACGTGGACAAGGTGCCTGCGGGGCGAGCACCGCGTGGGGTCCCTGAGGAGCAGCGTCTCCTTTATCTTCACGACAACCGTGTGCCCCTGGATGAGCTCCATTTTTAAATGAGGAAACTGAGCATAGAAAGCTAAATTAACTCTCCAAAATGGGGAAATCAGATGGGCTTCCCCCAAGCCACCAGGGCCCACGTGATAAGAATCTGTTGACCAACATGGAATGAATGATAAAGCCCAAACTAAACTCAAAACACGAACAAACAAACAGAACAAAAAGATATGAGGTGGGAAGTTGATTGATTATAATCCATGGCATTATCTTGTATTTTACATTATTTAGTTTTATAACTTTTTAAAGCCTATTTTTGATCCTTAACAAAGAAATATTAACTTGTAGGCGCGTGCACGCACATGCACACAGAAATCCCTTCTTGACTCAGCACGCACTTGGCTGAACTCCTTGGCCCACGCATCACTCAGAACTCGAAACATCCTTACTGCACCAGCACTGACCCGAGAACTAAACAGGACACTGAACCTCATTAACAAGTTGGGACCTGCAATGTCTCCACTGGAAAAATATTTCCACTTATCAGGAGATGGCATTTCCTCAAGGGACACGAGCAAGCGAGCGTCAGGCTGGAGGCGTGGCTGCCTCCAGGGGAGAATCCAGGCTGCCCTCTCGGCAGCCACGCCACACTCGCCGACAGGGTCAGTGTTCTTTGGCCGCCACCACAGACAGCCACAAACTGGGGGCTTAAACCACAGACATGTATTCTCCCGTGGCTCTGGAGACAGGGGTCCACAATCGGGGTATCGCAGGGCCACGCTCCCTGTGAAGGCTCTGGGTTGTGCGGGTGGGGTGGTCCTTCCTGCCTCTTCCAGCCTCTGCTCATGGCCGTGTCCCTCCACCCCGCCTTTGTTCTCATGTGGCCTCCCTTATGTCTATGTCTCTCCTATCGTGTGTCTTGTAAGCACAAGTGTCCTTGGATGCAGGGCACACCCCAAATCCAGGGTGATCTCATCTTGAGATCCTTTATTATTTACCCCTGTGAAGACCCTATTCACAGGTTCTGAGACCTGGGATGTGGACATATCTTTTGGGGGGACACTGCAGTCACCACAGCCAGCTAGGACTCTCTCCCGAGGGAGAGACCGAGAAGGGTGGCCAGCTTTTACGGTTGTCCCCACCTGTACCGCCTCAGCGTCACCCCGCTCAGAGCAGAGGCTGCAGTCTCTGAAGGAACACATGAATGAATGAGTGGCTCGCTCAAGCTCCCAGAGCCGCCCATGACCTTTCCAGCAGAGTCCTGGCTTTCAGGTGACTGCAGCTGCACGCCATGCCCATGGTGAAATGGCTAAGGCAGCACTGGTCTAGCTAGAGTCCCCTGTGGGATTCGGTCATCGTGGAGGGACCCGCAGGATCCCAGGGGCACTGAGTGGAAAGGAAGCATGGGGACCCCAAGTCCAGCCTTACCTGCCAGGTGACAAAACTGAAGCCAGCAGGGGCAAGAGCTTGCTCGGGCCACCAGGTCAGCAGCAGGGCAGAGTCTAGAGTGCTGGCCCCCGCTCGTCCCATGGAGACCCATTCCTCCTCTTCACCACTTCCCTGCTCCCTCCTCGCCCCCCCTCCTCTCCTCTGCTTCTCACCCTCCTCCTCCTATCGGCCTCCTTCTCTTCCTCCCCACCTTCCTCCTCCTCCTCACCGCCTTCCTTCTCATCATCATCACCCTCCTCCTCCTATCAGCCTCCCCCTCATCATCACCGTCCTCGTCCTCCTCACCCTCCCCAGCCAGGGCAGCTCTCATGAACGCGCCCTCCTGCTGCCCAGCACGGTGTTCAGCGTCTCACACGCACGACAGGTTGCACTTCTCCACGACCCAGTACTTTACCCACCACCCTCATCTGCATTTTACAGACGGCACCACAGAAGCTCTAGAGATGAAACAACTCCCCAACATTCTCACTTTTCACAGTGAGTAGTGAAGCCAGGATTTCAGTTCAACTTGTCTGACTCCTAAACCAGTGCTCGGAGCCAGGGCTGGGCAAACCATGGCTCATGAGCCAGATCTGGCCTGCTGCCTGCGAATGCAGCCAAAAGCAGGGGAGTGTTCATGAGAGCACGTAAAGTTTAATTGGAACAAAGCCACACCCGTTCCTTAACGTACTGTCCACGGCTGCTTTCCTGCTTCGACGGCCACGCTGAGTAATCCGACAGAGACAGGACGGATTGCAAAGCTGACATAATTACTCCCTGCCTTTTATAAAAGTGTGTGCTGAGCCCTGCTCCTTAGGCTTAGTTATACTAGCCTGTGATACCATACTATATTAATTATACTCATCATATCATATTGTATTCATTGTAAATGCTACCATTCCCACCAAAGATTGAGGGGCTTTGCCGCTATGACTTCTCAGTGTCCGTTTACATTTCATTCTCGAGTGAAATCGCCAACAATTAATTCACCAGGAACCAAGCATTTCCTAAAGACGTGGGCCCCCCCGTGGGGATTTGACTTCCACAGCTCCGTCTTCTGAATGGATGCTCCCCAAAGCGGCCAAGGAAGATGGAGAAGGAGGGGGAGGTGGAAGAAAGACACGAGAAAGCCCAGCATTCTGGACTGCCCTCAACATGTGAATCAGAAGGTCCGTTCGTGCTGATTTTCTCCTTGTGTCAGGAAAGTTATGCCAACAAGTGACTCTTCCACATGAATAGCGCATCTCCCCAACCCCGACGGGAAATGACATTACAAAAGCCGGAAAGGACATCAGACACGCTGGCTTGGCAGCCGCATGTGCATGTGGGATTACTGTCAGGGTTCAAAGGAAGGGCTGAGAGGTGGGGGCGCCACAGGGCAGCATCACGGTGATGCTTTCACCTCGTGGGACAATGACAGCCTGCTCTGACCGGGCCGCTGGCTTCCTGACGCCCACACCAACCTGGCAGGGAGGCCTGAGGGGCTGGGACGGGTGGGCTGAGCTGCCCCTGGGATGCTTACCTGACCCCCACACGCACCAGCCCGGTTCACCTGGCTTGCCTACCAGATAGCATCTCCAGGCACGGCAGTGTGCACTGTGCACTGTTCCCAGGGTGGGCCTGCCGTCTGGAGCCACCTTATCCCGTGGCCCGGCGAGGGAGGAGATATCATGGCTCCCAGTTATGAATGGGGAAGCCAAGAAGAAGACAACTTGATGTGCCCGCTTCGCAAAGTCAGGGGAGGAGCCGCGGCCCAGACCCAGAGGGTTCATCGTGACAGAAGCTGAGCTTCATGCACTTGCAGCTCGCCGCGTGCATTAACGGAACGGCGCTGATAGCAGCCATGGACTGAGCACACACGAGGTGCCGGACATTCGTCTAAGTGCACTATATGTGATAATCCTTAAAATAATCCTAGAAGACTAGGACGATGATTACTCTCAGTGGCCAGGCTCCGAAGCCAGGCTAATGGGTTTGAATCCTAACCCAGCCTATGACCCTGAACGAGTCACCTGGCTTCTCTGTGCTCCGAGGTCCTCATCTGTAAAATGGGCCTAATCAGAGTAGCTACCCAGGAGGATGCTGGAACCAGCTTAGAGCACTTTGGAAGCACCAATAAATTTTAATAAAATTTAAAAATGTTTCGTGATTAAAATTAAATTAGGCACAGTTAAAATTAAATAAATTATGAAAAATAAAGGTAATGAACACTCAAATCTCATCATTTCCAAATTATTTTACTCTGTTTTACGCTGACCTCTGCTCTCAGTGTGCTTGCGTCTATCGAATCGCCGAAGTGGAAATACGAAGCCGCAGTAAGCTACTGCACGCCTCTTCCTGCCTCCACGCTCAGGGGCTCGCACGGGCAGCCTGGTGTCAGTCACAGAGACGGCGTTCGCACCGCGGAAATCAGGGTCTCCCCCCGGGGAGCCGGCTGTCGAGCGTTTACCAGCACACCACTCTCTACCCTGCAGGAAACAGGCAATAGGCTCTAGACATTACTCTTGTTACTGAGGAACAAACCACAGATTAAATAACCTGCCCCGAGTGTGGAAGATCCAGACAGGATCCCAGACACGGCAGCTGCGGAGCTTAACCAGCCAGCACTCAAGGCGCACCACCGAGTCGGGGCCAATGCAGGCTCATTGGATGAACAAACACTAAATTAATCTTCAACCTGCTGGCCTCAGAACTGGCCAGGGGACTCTGCTAACACAGACTCCTCACTGCATCTCTGATGCTGGGCTCCAGAATATGTGTGTTCAGCGTGTCCCAGAGGCTCCCATTCTGGACCATTGCCATCTCCACTGCCAGCCTCCTGCCACAGGGCAGCCTGTCCTGCCACCCAGCCTGGCAGTGAGGGGTGGCCGTGGATGGTGACGCTTGTGGAGCGCAGGAACTCAGCTGCCCTCTGCGTGAGCACAGGCCTGAACCAAGAGGACGCCTGAAGACACAGTATTGTTCAGGGCCCTCCTCCAGCAGGGGCCGCGGAGATGCCCAGGGAGCTGATGGGCTAAAAGTTACCTGGGGCCAAGAAGGCTGGCCATGTTCACACATGAGTCGCCCATGAAGCAGGGCATGGTGTGTACACAGTGCTAGGAAGTTTACAAAACATAGCCACATCCCCTCTGCTCTAGTTTCACGATAACCCTATGAGATCAGTAGAGGAAGCACCAAGTCGCCCCCATTTACAGACCAGGAAACAGGCTCAGAGATGTTCTTGCCCAAGCTTATTGCTGCTTAGACCTGGAACCTCCGGTTTCAAGGCCACGTTTTCTCTTAAAAGCTGGTGTGTGGGCAAGGGATGGGGGGATGGGGCTGAGTTCCCAAGAAGCCAAAGTTGATGCATGATCTTGCCACTCACCCGCTGTGCGACTTAGGCAAGTTTCTTAATCTTTCTCTGCCTTAGGCTTGCTCATCTGAGAAAGCAGGGAAGTGATTGGCAGCCCTTGTGTATGCTTGTTGCAAATTAGATATAAAGATGCTTCCTAGAGCGTTGCATCAAGTGGGGTTCAGTAATGTGAGAAACAGCAAACACAGCTACAGCCATGATGATAAGAGCTCCTTTATCTATTTTTTGGCCTCTCATGGCTAGCTCTCTTCTTCAAAAGGCAGCATACATTTGGGGCAAAGATGGGAAGTGGAGATGTCCTGGGCTGTGAGTCATGGGTGAGGCTTGGAAGCAAGCTTCAGCCCATCCACAGAATTCCCTGGGCACATATTATGTGCTGATGCTCTGAACGTATCTCTGACTCAGTGGCCGCATGGAGCAATGGTTGAGGGTGAGGGTGAGGGCCTGGATCACATGGGCACCACACAACTGGTGGGCTGGTGGTCTTAGTCAAGACCTTATTCTCTTTAAATCTGTCCCCCATCTATAATGGGATGAATAAGAAAATCGACCCCATAGAGGTTTGTGATATGAATTTTAACATGAAATTCTGCCTATAAGGTCTTTTAGCGTAGGGTGGCGGCAGCTCCCAACCTTCGTGATGTACTTTAGAATCATCCGGGGAGCCTTAAAAAACTCCACTGCATCCCGCCCAGACCAATGAATTAGAATAGTGATGGTGATGGTGACGATGATGGTGGTGATGGTGATGATGATGGTGGTGATGGTGGTGATGATGGTGATGATGGTGGTGATGATGGTGATGGTTGATGATGATGGTGGGGATGATGATGATGGTAATGATGATGGTGATGGTGGTGATGGTGATGATGATGGTGATGGTGGTCCTGGTGGTGATGATGGTGATGGTGACGATGATGGTGGTGATGGTGATGATGATGGTGGTGATGGTGGTGATGATGGTGATGGTGATGATGATGGTGGGGATGATGATGATGGTAATGATGATGGTGATGGTGGTCCTGGTGATGATGATGGTGATGGTGGTCCTGGTGGTGATGATGATGGTGATGGTGATGATGATGGTGATGGTGGTCCTGGGTGATGATGGTGATGGTGATGATGATGGTGGTGATGATGGTGATGGTGATGATGATGATGATAATGGTGATGGTGATGGTGATGATGGTGATGATGATGGTGATGGTGGTCCTGGTGGTGATGATGATGGTGGGGATGGTGGTGGTGATGATGGTGATGATGGTGGGGATGGTGGGGATGGTGGGGATGATGATGGTGGTCCTGGTGGTGATGATGATGGTGATGGTGAGGGTGGTGAGGATGGTGATGGTGATAATTGTGATGAGGAGGAGGAGGATTGTGCTGGCGATGGTGATGGGGGTGGTAAGGATGGTGAGGATGGGGATGGTGATGATCACGGTGATGGTGGTCATGGTGGTGATGGTGATGGTGGGGACAATGAGGATGGTGAGGATGATTACTGTGGTGGGGATGGTGAGGATGATAACGATGGTGATGATAGCAAGCACCATTTTCCCCTTCTCTTCTGCCTGCTTTGAATATTGTCCTCCCACATCTCTTCGTGGCTCCTTTGCTCACTTCCTTCAGGTCCGTACACAGCCAGTGCCTCCTCCAAGGCCTTCCCTGACCACCCTGCACAAACTGGTGCCCCTTCTTCAGCAGCTCCCACCCTGCTGCTACTTCATTGTGTGTCTCTAGCTCATGTTACATCACACTTTTGTGTGTAACACACTTGGTGTGTGTCACACACTTGCTGACACATGTACGCACATTTGTGTACTACTGACTGTCTCCCCATCAAACTGTAAGCCCTTGTGAAATCACAGATCACACCTCAGAGTTACTAGTCTGACATGAGGAATTCCAGCGCTTATGCCCCTGGGGGCATCAGACCTCAGCAGTCAAGGTCTGCCAACATGTGGGGCAGAGCAAGCTTGGGGACTAGAGGCAACATCAGGCCAAGAGATCAAGGTGCAGGGAGTTGTGAGGGTCAGGAGCTGGGAGCTGGCCCACACTACCCGTTCCAACCTCCAAGTGTCAATTCCCTCTCTGTAAAATGACACTTACACTACCTAACCCATGCTGTTCACTCAGAACTACTGCCATGTCCATCCCTTGGACTTCTGGCACAGAGCTGGACACCTAAAGGTGGCAGTCTATGCAGAGGTCAGATCTGGTAGGGGAGGACAGCAAGCTGGGATGCAAACCCAGCTCAGCCCCGGGCTGGCTCACCTGGACCAGGTAGCCAAGCTCACCTGGCCTCAGTTTCCTCTTTTGTAAAGTAGATAGACTTGATAAAACCACCTTGCCTGCCTATTGGAAGGATTAAATGACATGCAGCACAAGATCTTTTCAAGCACTAATGTTTTTTCAAGCTCAGAGAGGTGATAAAAATCACTGGCTGATGAAATTCTCTCCTCTTGGTTGACCACTAGGCTCCAGAAAAAGAAAGAGGGGAAAGGAAAGAAGCAGAAAATGCAGAGCATGAGGAAGAGAAAACGTGGGCATGCATATGCGCACACATGCACAGACACACACACTGACACACTCACAGATGCACACTGACACACGTGGACACACGAACACTCACACGTGCACACACTCATACACTTGCTAACACGCACACTCACTCAGACGCACATGCTCACATACTGACACACACACACGTGCACACACTGACACACTGACACAGAGGCGCACTCACACATGCTGACACAGTGATATACGCACTCACACATGCACACACACTGACACACTCACAGATGCACACACATACACACACGTGCACAGAGACACACCCACACACTTGCTAACACACTCATACATGCACACTCACACAGATGCACATGCACGCACGCTGACACTGACACACGCATTCACACACGCACACACTGACACACTCACTGACACACACACACACACAGGCCAACAACGGGACCCCGCTGGCATACAAACAAGGTGGGGGTAGCCCTGAAGCCTTCCCCGGGACAGCTGGTGGCGGCAGTGATGAATCCATGAAGATATCTAAGTTTCCACTGTTTTAATTAGAGACCCCGGTTCTGAGGCCTCACAGCTGGCGTCTCTGTGCTGCGTTCTGTTGCCTGACAGAGAAAAATGTCTTCACTAACGTCAGCCAAGCTCTGAGCCTGACCTGAGCGAGCGAAACTTCTGGGATTCATAAACTTGTGGTTTCTGGGCAGAGTGTCGTTTGAACCAGGCCTAGCCCCCAGAACCAGGGTGGGGGCCGCCATCACTGGTGGGGAGCAGGGAGAAGGCCAGGGCCAGGAGGTGGCCCTGGGACCGTGTGGGGGTCCTGAACCTTGTGCACAGGTAACGGAGGGTCCTGCGGCTTACGACCGGGCCCTGTGCCCAGCGGCAAGTGCCTGCTCCTCCAGGGCAATGCCTCTGATTGCAGACTGTGTGCTCGGGGTCATTGAATTTATTGCTCGTCTTCTGCTAAGTGATCTTTTACGATGCTGCACCCAATGGACGTGTGGCTGGGGCAGAGGCTCTCTCCCCCTCTCCTGGCTCTCTGGTGGCTGTCTTCCTTGTGACTCACTTGGAAAAGAGGTAAGATGGGTGGTGGAGGAGAGACAGGGTCCTGGTGTCAGGCACACTCACGCCTCGCCTCTGCCCCGGCCCACAGGCACCACTTTGGACAGGGGTCCCTTCCCTGACCCTGCAAATGGCAATCAGGAGAACACGGGCTGTGTTGGTAAGTAGTGGTGTTTGAATTAAATGATGAGCAGCGGAGAGGTAAAGAAGTTGCTAACATAGGGGGAAAAGGCCCCTGTGAGATTCAAACAGGCTTCTGGAGGAAAATGCCTTCCATGCATGATAAATGCTTTATGTGCAGCACTGCTGAGACCACCCAGAGCGACCTGGATCCCACCTTTTTGAGAGCGGATGTGAACTCTATCTCTGAAGCCCGTTTGAAAGCAACTGTCAAGCCATGTCCTGCATGACCTTGCAGCATTCTGTCCCATGGCGAGGGCATTCCTGTCTGCATCTCAGGGAAGAAATCAAGCCCTAGCACTTAGTAGGGGCAGTGGTTGCTGGGCCCGTGATAGTATGTGGCATGTTGCCCATAGCAGGTAGGAGAAAGATGGCCGTAATCTGGTTTACGCAACTGACCACGAAAGACATTACCTCCAAATCCTGAGTCCAGCCAGTGCTCAAAAGACACCTATCATAGGCCAATTTCTTGACCTAAAACAACTTAGCTGAGAATCACACACACAGCAGTCTCAAAACAGCAGCTGATTGCCTACATTCTCATTCGCTAAAAAAAAAATCTTAGCCCAGGTTGGGTACATTGAAGATGCTCAAATGATTATTGCAATAGGTTACTTTTGTCCATACAAAATTTAAATGATCAAGCTGCTTCCAAATAGCTTAAATGTGTGCTGGAATAAAACTCAAGAATATTTATAGGAATACAAAGTATCTGTCACCTAGCAAGGTAAGATTCCCAATATCTGGCATCCAACCTGAAATTTTCCAGTATGCCAAGAATCAGGAAAATATAATCCATAATGAGGAGGAAAACCAATCCATCGAAAATAACAGAAATAACACAGATGACAGGACGTTAACAGTTACCGTGACCGTACTGACTGTACCAGGGGCTCTGCCCAGCCCTGGTCCAGCCAACAGGAGCAGTCCCGAGAGAAGATGGGCATCGTGGGGATGCATGTGTCAGTCTCCTGGTCAGCAGGGACAACGAGAAATGTTCTGGAAGGTCCGGAATGAGGGACGAGGGAGAGACCGAAAACTGTGCCACCCTGACAGTTCCCACCCTACACCTCAGCCTCGTCCCCAGAAGCCATATCAAAAGACAAGTGCAGAAGGAAGACCCCAGCACTTTGTGTCAAGACGGACGCAGGGCCTGTTACTCCTGGGTGTCGTGGGTGGCTCTGGAGTGGAACCCCGAGCGTAGGTGTGCTGAGGACCACACGCTCTGTCCCGTGGAGCACGCAGTCCGGGGCCTGGCATGTGGGGGTGCTCTAGTCACCCTTGACACAGGTCCGCTGCCACTCCAGCTCCTCGAAGTCCAACATCAGCGGCGGCATCTTGCCAGGCCTTCTCCCCAGCCCGGCCCCGGCCCCCAAGTTCTGACGGTCCCTGTATTCTAGGGGGACGTTCAAAACATTCAATTAGCACCGTGGTGCAGACCCCGGCCTCCCGGAGACCCTCACCCTGCCAGGCATTGTGACCCAAACTCCAGGGCCAAGGTGCCCAGGATGGTGGGGGGGAGAACTCAGAAAACTCAGGTGGCGGCTATTTACCAGCCAATGTGGAAGGCTGTCAGTATTTCGGAGAGCGGTACGGCGGGACTGAGGCACGCGGGCTCTCAGCCCCAACGGCAGTGCACTCTCGTATTCTCTGACTCACCCGTTTCCCCATGAGGACCTTCCCAGCGCTCAGGCCATGAGGGTGGATGCGACCAGCCCCACCCCCAGCTCCAGGGTCATCCTGTGTCACAGCGACAGTGAACTCAGGGCACTACAAAGAGAGTCAGGCAAAGAGAAAGACATGGGAAGGGCCTGGAGGGTTGCCGAGCTGGCAGGAAGACCAGAGCTGCCAGGCAGCGCCTCTGCCACCCCTCTGGAGGGACTGCATCCTGACGAATTTCTCCCAGAGGAAAGCAGCGATGAGGGAAGGAGAGAAGGGAGCTTGTCCATCACACCACAACACCTGGATCCAGCAGCACCTGAAGCTGACATGCCCTGGACTGCTCGGGTAACTAAGCAAAGGTTGTTTTTCAACTTAGCCAGGCTGACTTGGGCTTCTTGCCATTTGCGAGCAGCCAAGGCGTCACTGATACAGTGACACTCCCTCCAGGTCCCCCGCGTCTCAACATGGAGCCCATTCCTCCCTGTGGAAGCCTCTCAGACTGGGGTACTTTTCCCGTCCCTTAAAACCTGGGGCAGGGGAACTGGCAACTCTAACATGCCCTTCTCCTTGCCGTTTTTCGTTCTAGACATCTCTCTGCAGAGTCCTGCCAGGATCACAACAGAGCTGCCAGCTGCCTCTGTGGGGAAAAGGGAAGCCCTCTCCCCTTTCCAGGTAAATGCCTAACTGGGGGCTCCTGGGTGGCTCAGTCATTGGGCGTCTGCCTTTGGCTCAGAGCGTGATCCCGGCATTCTGGGATCAAGCCCCATATCAGGCTCCTCTGCTGGAAGCCTGCTTCTCCCTCTCCCACTCCCCCTGCTTGTGTTCCCTCTCTCGCTGCCTGTCTCTCTCTCTGTCAAATAAATAAAATAAAATCTTTAAAAAAAATGCCTAATTGAACGCAAGGGCCAAGGCCCACAGACTTGAAAACATTAACCATGTCCTGCTATCGGGTGGGGGCGTTCATGCGGCCCCGAAGGCACCAGGAATGCACAGAACCCGCAGTCTGGGAGCTGGGGCCCCAAGAGTGGCTATGGCCCCAGTGTGCTGGTCGCACCCCACCCTGCATGCCAGGGCTGGGCTCAAAGGCGCTCTCTGCGATGGGCACGAGGCAGGGCACCATCGGGGGCAGCAGTACAAGCGTGCGGCTGAGCCCATCCACAGACTCTCCGTCCCTCGCCCCTCTCCACCTTTGTCTCCTCCTCTGCCCTGTCCCCCCCTCTGCCCCACTTCCTATAGTTCTTTTGTCAATCTCCCCATCTTCTCTCTCTGCCTCTCTCCCTATCTTGAACTTTCTTTCTGCCTCTCTGTCTCCTTATCAATATCGGTTACTTGTCTGGGTCTGTCCATCTGTCCCGACCTCCTCCTCCATCTCCCTCTCCCTCTCCCTGCTATCCTTTCCCATCTGCCTCTCTCTGTGCCCCCACCATGCTCCCTCTCCCATTTCTGTCTCTCACCTGACTGCTGTCTTTCCTTCCTACTCTCTCTGCCCTTATCAGTCTCAGGACCAACCACGGGACATGGCAGGCAAGGTTGAAGACCCCACCCTGGGGCTCCTGCGCTGAGCCAAGTCGGGCCCCTGAATGACGCAGCAGGGGACCAGGAACGTGGGCCGCACCATCCCTCTTGGTAGATCCTTGGGGCCTGGAGAGGAGCTCTGTGCCAATTTCAGACAAATCTCCAGTCCTGGAGTGACAGCAGAAGCTCCAAAGGATTCAGGAACCTGCAGCCTACAAATATTTGGGGAAGAACCCACTTCCAGTGACCCTTAGGCTGCCCTTCCAGCCTCTTCCTGGGGCTTTGGCCTCCACCAGAGCCCTCAAGGTTTCAACTCTGGAGGCTGGACTGACCAGGGACCAGAGTCTGGAGTCACCAGACCTCGTGTCATGTGGCTTAGTGACCCTCTCTGTTTCCCAGGGCTGTCATAATTGCACAGCACCCACGGGGGGGCTTGAGACAACACGAGTGTGTCCTCTGGCAGTCCGGAGGCAGGAATCTGGAAGCAAGGTGTCTCGGGGCTCCACGGGGGGATCTGTTCCACACTCTCCTCTCAGCTGGCGGCAATCCTTGGCGTCCCTCGGCTTGCACACACGTCCCTCGGTCTCTGCCTCTGTCGTCACTTGGATGTCTTCCCTCTGGGTGTCTGTCTTTCTGTCTCTCCTCTTCTTATAAGGACACCAGTCATTTTGGATTAAGGGCCTGCGAACTCCGGAATGACTTCATCTTACCTAATCACATCTGCAATGAGCCTACTTCCAAATAAGGTCACGGCTCCGGGAAGGACAGGAGTTTGGGGGACACCATCCAACCCAGCTGAGTAATTAAAGGCAGTGCGTGTGGCGGAGGCTGGGTGAGGGTTTGGAGCCCATTCTACGACGTTGAGAGGGTTCCTTAGCATCTCTGAGCCTCGGCCCTTAACCCTGGGGCAGGGATAACAGTGCAGCCACATGGGGAGCTCAGGAGGCTGTTCCCCGGGCACGGTGCCCACACACCAGGAGCGCACATGCAAGGCAGTTAGTAGCACACGTACGCAGCACTTTGCAGAGAACCTAAGACATGCCGAGTGGCCTGTTCGGTCCCAGATGCCCTCATCACCCCCTCTTTCAGCCAGCCATACTCCTCGGCTTCCATCTGTCTAGCTGCTGTTGGGGAGAAGGTGCCTCATGTGAGATAATACTGGGGGTCTCAAGGCTTTGGGCCTCAACAGTCACTGACGCCCCTTCTTTGGCCCCAGAGGCAGATTCCCTGTGAGGACACGGGAAACAGAGCTGTATCCTAACAAGTTGGCCAGGAGGAAGAGGAGGCCGGGCCACAGGGGCAGGAGTGCGCCTTCTGAGCTGGGAGGGTCCTGGTGGAGGTGCTCCAGGAGTGGGAGCCCCGAGCTCGAGCAGCCCCGGCTTGGATTCCAGCCCCATATTTGAGTCAGCTTGCTCCGCTGGCCATTTTGTAAAACGGCCACCATCATCCCAAGTCACCAGACAGCTGAGGGAGTTCGGTGGGTTAGAGACCTGTGATGTGGGCAAGATGTGCTCACCTGAAGCACTGCAGCTCGCCTCCCTCTCCTGTGCCAACACCCCTCTCAAATCCCCTGTGTGCAAGAGGGACATGGGCAGAGGGGCCAGACAGATGCGGAGAAGAAAAACCACACTGGTGGGGCTGGGCGGAGTGCTAGGGGGTCTCACCCACAAGAAACGCCCAGGAGAATTCGAGATGGGCAGGAACATATTACGGGATGTGCTGCCATTGAGGACGAACTGGCATCCGTGGGAGGGACCCAAGCAGGAGCCAGTGAACTACAGCCAAATCCAGACTGCTGTCTGCTTTTGTACATAAAGTTTTATTGGAACACAGTCATGTCTCTGGCTGCTTTGGTGTTACAATGTAGGATTCAGTAGTTTGCCTGAGACCCCGTGCAAGCCTGTATGGCCTGCAAACCCCAAAATATTTACTATCCACCCCCTTAAAGAAATAGTCTGCTGGCCCCTGAAATAAAAGTTAGAATTCCTTTTTCTGGATCACTCTCTGCAGCCAGATGCTGTTTCCCAGAAACCTGTTTCATGCACAGACTGAGCCACCTACGGCCCCGGAACGTAGCAGGGCTCCAGTGTGGGAACCACTGGCCCCACAAATAAAAACTCTGTCCGAGACCTTTCCCGTGGAAAAAAAGGAACAGCGTGACAAGGAAAATAACAGCAAGGACAAATGAGGAGGGAGAGAAGGTGTGGGGGTGGAAGCAGTGTGTCTCCAGGAAGGTAAGGCTCGGGGTGCAGCGGACGCACAGCAGAGCAGGCAGAAAATGGGACACTCGGCTGTTCATCTGGGCCCCGTCATGTTCGAAGTCCCTACGGTTCCCTGGTACACCCGGGCCTCCCCTTAGTATATGTTCGTCGTTTTAACCTAGGCTCTGGCACTTTACAGCTCCGGGTTGTAAAGACAGCTGGAATCTGTGGCCCCTCCTTTGACCAGCATTCTAACCAGGCAGCAGAGTATCAGAGAGCTGCCACTGCTCCGGCCACAGGCAAGAGAGCCAGCTGGCGACAGAGTCTCTGGGACATTTCACACCAATGCCCAGAGTGTGGGGGTGGGCAGGGGGCAGGGGATGGACAGGCAGCTACTGGTTGCTCAACGGAGTTCTAGAGGACTTCCTGGAGGAGGGGGCTTTGAAAACTGAGTAACAATTCATGCCAGAAGCATGAGGCCAGCTGAGCCCCTCCCCCTGCCTTCTTCCACGCTCTGACCGGGGAACGGGGATTCAGGCAACCGGGTGGAGTGACAGGAACACTTGATGCTGTCACTAGCTCCTCTGAGAGAAGAAGTTTAAACAGAGCAGGCTCCTGAGGCTGGCTGAGAGACACAGGAGGAGGAGACAGAACTGGAGGGGGAAAGAGAGAAGAGGGGACAGTGGAGAAAAAGAGAGTAAAGGCCCCAGACGCGGAGGATCGGGGATCCCAAAGTATCAGCTTACTTTACTAGCACAGCTCAGATGTGCCTGGCATTTATACATCTCCTATGGAACCCTCATAACTCGGGGGTGGGGGTGCTATTATTGTCTCTGAGGCCCAGAAGGGACTAGCTCAAGGACATGCTAGGAAATCACCGAGCGGGCATGAACCCAGGAGGTCTGCTCCAGTGCCCTCACTCTGACGCCTGGCGAGCCCCGCCTGCTTCACGTGCCAATTGCCAACAGCAGTTTCTGACACGAAGAGGCCGATGCCCATGGGGCAACGTCTGCTCATAGCCTCCCTCAGGATCCCCACCGATGGGAAGGGGTCTCAGAGGACAAGAGGGCCCTGGTTGGAGTGGGGGTCCTGGCCAGGCTGCATTTAGCTGGTCACCATCCAGCCATGGCGTGGTCACCTCGGACAGCCCCTGTCCCCTAAGTGCCTTCTGCCTTCCCGATCTCCCCATATTCTCCCACAGAGAAGAGGAGACTCTCAAGTTCACTGCCTCTTCCTAGCCCGCACCCCCACAGCTGAGCAGCTGCCTGGGACCTCCCACCCATGCAGTCGGCAACTTGGCAAGACATGGAGGGCTACACTGGGGGGAGCCAGGGGGACAGCTCCAGCTCCGGGAGGACACCTGCCCTTTCCAGCCTCTGGGCCCCTGTTCTCACAGACCCCGGTGCCTGTCGCACCCTTGTTCTCATCTGGAAAACTCCCCACATCCTTGGGGACGCAGCCCTTCCGTGAAGGCTGTATTGTCACTTTTCTGACCTTGTAGACCTGTTGCGTCCCCCGACCGTTTTGTAGCTGGGTAGCTGATCTGTCCATACTTCCAGGGCATTGCCTGCATCTGGCACAGAGTGGGAGGGGGGGTCATTAAATGAGATCTTTGAACCCTCACTAGGGACCACCCCCTTCTACTCCACTCCCACCCCACCCGCAAGGGACCAAGGGCTTGGACCCCACTTCGGAGAAGTCATCAGGTCCTGGTCCTGGACAAGGCTTGTTTGTGCTTTCGGGGAGCACGATATCATCTCAAAGAGAAGAGAGGCCACTCCTTCCCAGTCACCAGCCTCTGGCCCCACCGGCGATTTTCCACTCTGCCTTCAGAGTGGACTGAGACCCAAGTCCAACTCCAAGAGTTAAAATAATACACATTCTACGATGACTAATATGGGGGGAAATCCAGTGCTTCTCAGGAAATAATATTCCACAGGCTGTGTTACCTTTTGCTGGGAAACTCCCAGTTCCCACCAGAGAGACGAGAAAAGCCATCCATTTCCAGGCAGCCGAGCTAGTGCAGGACCCAGGCCTCCAACCGTGGCACGTCGGCTGCACTCAGAACACCTGTCCTCCAGCAGGAACAGACCTCTTCCAAATAAACACACAGCCTTTGGGAATGAGGCCTGGCTGGGGAAGGGGTCCGTCCGCCCTACTCCGGATATCCTGGACAACAGTCAAAACGCTTCCTTCCACTGTCTTAGAGAAAAATGGCAGCTCCGTCCAGCCAATTCTTTTTTCCTTTCTGACTAGAGAACCATGCTGAGAATGCTTTCCAAAAAGCCAGAACAACCTGGAAATATCTCCTGGACTTAGCAGAGCCTGTGGCTTTTTTCATTCATTCCTCTATTCCTTCATTTACTCATTCAACAGGTCTGCATTGAGCCCCTGCTCAAAAAATAATGCCCGGGGCGGGGTGTATCGTGTGGGATGGGGTCTTGCTCTATTATCATCAACCCAGGCCTAGCAAGGGCAGTGCCTTGTCCACCAACCGCCATACTAGAGTCACTGCCCAGCCAGGAACCACACTTGCCAGCCCACCAAGCAAGCAGGTAGGACCATGAGGCCCCTTCGCCAGTCCTCATGGAGAGAATGTGAACAGAAGGGGCATAAGGACCCCACTGGTGAAGAAACATAGGTTATCTCCCTCCTGTCTACATGCTGAATGCAGAGCACTGCAGCGTCCTAGGGGGAAGGCAGAGCCACAAGGTGGCAGGAGCCCGGGCCCTTCCATGACTCCCTGGGAGCAGACAAACCTAATAAAACCCATCACTGTGCCCACCCGCTGAGCCGCGTCCACCACTGCTGCCGTATCACATGCGGCTGAACCGCTTTTGAGGCTGCCCCAGGCACGAACCTGGGGAGCAGCCCTGAGATGGGCACTGGTGTGCGGGCCCACCACCAGGGGTGGACCTGGGAGTGAGGAGCAGAAATCAGGAGGCAGCGGAGGGGAACCTGAGCTGGGAGACAGTCCCAACAAAGGCCTCAGCCAACACCATGGGGAGCCTGAGGCCGGGCTGGCCTTTCAGAGCTGCCCCACGTCCAGCTGGGGTGTATACCCGTGTGAGATCAGTCATTGGATGCAGCTGCCACACAAAACCAGGACGTGACATTGGTCGAGGCACGTTTCCCCTGCCACAGCAACTCCAAAGAGAGTTTGTCAGCCCCTGGAGGAGTGAGTCCCTCTTTCTCAAGGGGGATCTGGGCAGTGTGTCCCAGAGCCCACCTGTGCCCAGCGACCCTGTCAGAGAGAACCAGCGATAGTCCCTGCTTCTTGGGGTCACGAGCTCCTGACTTGAAGTCCAGCACAGATATGTCTGACCGGCGGGACTCAGGCTGTGTGTCCACATCCTGGCTGCACGGAGGCAGGGACAGTGATTTCCTGGAATGTCTACTTCCGAGCTCTGCCCCCTGCCCACTTCCCAAACACAGACAGGGTTCCAGGTAGCCACAAAGAAGGACAAGTGGTCACTGCATGCATAGGCGAGCTGGTGGGCAATCAGGGGCCTGGCAGGAGACAACTGAGGAGAGTTTAATACAAGGAGACTCTTCAGGAAGTGTGTCGGGGAAGTCACGGGGCGGTGCAGGGCCCAGCCCCTGGAGGGGGTGAAGGCAGGGTTACTAGTAACCCAAGAGAATAATCTGTGCAGAGGGTCACCCTGGTGACCCATCAGGGAGCTCCGCAAGGTCTCTCTCCTCCCACCTGCCAAGGAGGGGAGAGTCACCCACCTGATAGGCCCCCATCTCTCAACAAGGCGGAACGGCTGGCATGTACCGAGAACTTTCACTCGAAGTCAAGCATCCTGCTCACGCCTGGCACATACTTCTCGTCCTCACTCTAAGCCGAGACCGGTCCTGTTCCACGCGGTGTGTGGCAGACACTCTTGGCGCTCCGCTCCTAGCCCTCACCCTGGCCCTTCCGCACACCCTGACCTGACCCCAGAGCCAGTGGCTGGAAGTCAATGCCCCCAGCCGGCAGGCCCGAGGGCCGAGGGACAGACGTCCTACAGAGACTGCCCCCACCAAGGGTGATGGGGACGAGGGTGTAAGTACCACAGCTCCTTCCCTGCTCTGGGGGCCTCGAAGGTGTGTGTTCCCCTGTGGTTTCCAGAGTCGTCTCAGTGGGGTTAAGCTCCACGATCCATGCTGCTACCTGACTGACTGGCATAGCTGCGCTGGCTCCTTCGCTCCGGGTCTTCCCCACCCGCTGCTCCCGTCGGTACTTCCTGCAACCACCCCCCGAACAGCTCCTCACTCAAATCCTCATCGTCACAGGTCTGCCTCAGCGAGAGCGAAACCTACGTGAGGAAACCCAGAGAGCTTCGGCGACGTACCCCAGGCCATAGCCTCACCGCCGGAGTATCCAGGGCCCAGATGTCCCTGGACCTCGCTGAAGACACACGTCTTGGAAATGGTGGTTATTCCCAAGTTCAGAGACTCCTCGAACTCTGGGGCACGTACCTAGTGAATGTCGGGGTTCTGTCTTCTGTGTGCCAGGAATGGCACACACTTTGCTCTGCCAAGGAATGATCCAGAAGGACCCTGGCATTGTCCCGTTCCTCCCTAGCCACTTGGAGTGCAGGTCTTCTGTTCCCTTCTGTTCCCCGTGCCCACAGCAGATGTGTGAGGAGGCTGTGCCCCGTGTCCGGGCTGTAGGCTTCAGCGCACGGAGCCGCGACTCTGGGCAGGGCCACGCCTGGTGCTCTGCTCCCGGCGCTCTGCTCCACCCTCCCCTCAGCCCTGGGAGCGGCAGGTTATAGACCCCTCCCCCCCCTTCTCAAATGCAGTCCTGATGGAGTCACTCCTTGGCCCAAATCCTGGCCAGGTTTCCCTGCTTAACCTCCTAAGTCCTTAACCTGACCAAACCCCCATGAAACCTGGGCCCCAATCCCCACATCCCTCCGGCCTCCTCCTCTGCCACGTGCTCCCGTGTGGCCCTCATCCCAGGCTGGGGGAAGGAGGGGAAGCCTGAAAAGGGGCCACAGCATACCTGTGAGCTGCCACACACACACCAGGTGTCACTGCCTCACCCTCTTTCCAATGGGGAAACTGAGGCACGACAAAGGTGGCAGGACTTGCCCAAGATAGCGTAGCTAATGATGAGCTGGGCCCAGATTCCATGGTGGTTATGTAAAGCCACCTCTGCGCAGGGCACCCCACCCGGGTGTTTGGAGAGCACTGACCAAGCAGCCTGGCCTGCATGGGACAGCAAAGACGATGTGAGATGTTGAGATAAGAACGGGCAGAATGGGCATTCTTAGGGGGCTTCCAGGACGAGGCAGCATCTGAGCTGGGCTGGGAAGGCAGAGAAAGGTTTAAACAGGAAGGGACTCTGGAACAACAAGGACAGCATTCGCAGTGACATGGCATGGCCTAAGCAAGGGTAGGAGGATGGCCAGTGAATCGGCCATTCGCCGAAAGAGCGTGTGCCCAGCGCAGTTCTGGGAGACCAACCTGGTCGGTTGGGCTCCTGAAAAAGACAAGAAAGGTGGTTTTTCCAAGCTTCCCAACGGTGAGGCACAAGGAGCTGTTCATCGAGGGGGCCCATCTGAGCACCCATTTTTTTGTTGCGAGTTCCTGGGGCATTTTGAGTAGAGTGTGAAATCACATTTATACAGAGAGGTAGGAACCTTTCTGAGCAGCCATTTATCCCCCAAAATAGGTTCGCAAGTCCTGTGGATGCTGAGCCCATGAATACTATTTCACACAGCCGCGGGCTGCTCCGTCGGCCGGGGAGAGGCTGCCCTGGGAGAGTGGGCCGAAGCTGGCTCCCCTCCTCTCTCTGCCCGCAATGTCTGGTGCACGTCCACCAAGTGCATGCATGTGTTTAATTTGGCAGGGGGACGTTGGAAGGGGCTGGGAAGCCTTGGGGATATTTGGAACTGCTGAGGAACTGGTCATTGGCTTCTAACAAATTTGCATTCCTATACATCTGCTCCTCTGGGCCTGAGCTTGAAAAGGAGGCTTATTCATCAACCAGGGTGGAATTTGGTCCCCGGGGTTGCTGGCTTCCATCCCTCTCCCGGGCCCATGTAATCAATCATGTAAATAGCAACTAATCTGCAAGGAACAATAGAGTCGTGTCCTGTGTTTGTAGGATCCTGGCATAGCCGGGGCTCTGTGGGCAGTGGGGCTGGATGGGGTGTGGACTCAGATGGCAGGAGGTTCATGGAGTCTCACTGCCATGGATTGACTTGTGCTCCCCCCTCCCCATTCATGTTGACATCCTAACACCCACAGTGATGGTATTTGGAGGTGGGGCCTTTGGGAGGTGAGGAAGGTCATTGGGGTGAGACCCTCGCAATGGGATTAGTGGCTCTATAAGAAAAGGAAGAGAGATGTCATTCTCTCTCCAGCACACGAGGACCAGGACCCACGGAGGCGGCCCTCTGTAAGCCAGGAAGTGAGTCCTCACCAGGAACTGACTGCTGGTGCTTTGATCTTGGACTTCCAGCCTCCGGAAGCGTGAGAAATAAACGTCCGTTGTCTAAGGCCCCAGTCTGTGCTGTTTTGTTATGGTAGCCCAGGCGGACTGATACACCACGGAGGGCAGCACAGAGGTCAGGGAGATGTCTCCCCAGGCAGTAAGCTGGGAGGGAAACCCCGGGCCGACAAAAAATCAGTGTCAGAGAGACTCAACAGAACTGGGTGGAGGCAGAGGGAGGGCCCCCCTTCTTCCTTGGAGTGACAGAAGTCCTTCCCCAACTGTTGGTAGGGTGCGTGGCCGCCACTCTCCTGCCTCCGCGTCAGCTCAGTGGGCCCCCGTGACTGTGGCCTCACCAAGGGGGCGTGCAGTCCCAGGTCACGTCCCATGAGGCACTGCCTACTCTCCATTCTGCTCCTCCTCGTCCGGGCTGGAGCCCTGACGTAGTGCTGGCGGGTCAGCTTCAAGCCTGTGGGCAAGGACCTCACCCTCCGAGGTGACAGGGCAGGAAGGTGACCGAGGGCACCTGGACGCTTGTGGCGCACAGCCGTCCTGCTAGCCTGGCCTCCCAGGGCGAAGGGAGAGGCAGGCCTCCGGTGGCGGGAGTCACTGTCCTGACGGGTCTTTCTTGTTGCAGCAACCGGGCCCGAACCTCACGAATCCACGAGCTGAATTGGAAATCCGCTCCCTGAGGAGCTGTGCTTCTCATCCCAAAAGGATTTCTTTTCATCTTAGGAGGACGTTTCTTGTGCTTCAGTGGCTTGAAAGATGGCAAGTGAGATGAACTCCACGCAGCACTGAGGCCCCTGGCATACGCTTGTGCCTACATGTCCCCTGAGACAGGCTCGTCCCCTTAGAGAAGCATGGGATGGTGCTGTATGCTCATGGCAGAGGGACTGAGGGGGCCCCATGGAGACGCAGAAGGTGACTTCCGAGAGCCCACTGTTCCAGAAGGCACAGGGCGATGTGGAGTCAAAACGACGTAGAGGGTTCGGTCATTTCGATTCCTGCTGGTTAATTCTGACGGATCTGCACTCTGGCACCCACGCCTTTCACACATCCACCTTTCCTCTTCTTCCCTGACTTCATTCCCGGACTGCTCAGTTTGGCTGAGGCCCCTGGGGTTTGACGTGTGCTGTTTGACACCCAGGTGACATGTTACAAACTCCAGGAGCCTCTGTCAGGAAGGCAAGACAGCAACGAGAGCTAGTTTCCCTGAAGTTGCGGGAGTTTTTATGCCTGAGTCCACCCTTCCCATTAGTTGAACTTTTATAGCTTGGAAAGAAGACAACAAGTTGTACACATTTCCAAGAATTCTTGAGGCAAGTTCCATAGAGTACAGGGCTCATTAAGCATGTACCTAAGTCCCAGTTTGGGACGCAGAGACTTTCAAAGCCCCACGGAGAGCTGGGCATGTGCCCCAGCAGCATATCGGGGCCTGCTCCACTGCAGTCTGGCATCATGGAGTGGCGGAGGACACAGGCTCTGGGGCCAGGTGGCAGGAGTCCAGCCGTGGCTCTGCCACTCACGGCCTGGCTTCTCACCCTCCGTGTGTCTTAGGTTCCCCTCTGCAAAATGGCATAGTAACAGTGCCCACTTCAGAGGGCTGCCATTGGGGTAAAGCAGTTAACCCGAGACAAGTGTTTAAGGACCTTGATGGGCACAAAACAAAAGCTCGGACCATGATAGCTGCTCTTTTTCATGTGATTATTATCCCCAGTTTGGATCCAGACCTGCCGCCTTCTCTTCCTGGAGGGCTTTTCCCCTCTGTCCAACCTTGTCGGTCACTGTGCCTGGAGCTCTGATGAGTTCAGATCCCCTGTGTGGGAGGTCACAAAGACCTGGAGAGAATGGGTCGCTCAAGTGCTGGCATTACTGAAATGCCAAGGATTCATGTCTTGTGCTATAAATTGGACCTGATTTATACAAGATTGATCCCATTCTATAAATTAGACCCGACTGGTTGGGACCTGGTCAGTGGTTCTCCCTCTCACGGCCTCATCTTACTCACATGCTCTGATATGCTTTCTTTTTTGTGGTGTAGGTCTTTAAAAAAAGAAAAAAAAAACTATACAAATAAAACAAGTTAACTGAAGAAAGATTAGAAAATACGGATGGGCAAAGACAGAAAAATGAAAATGCCTAGCAACGCTGCGACCGCGGGGCACCGCTGCTAGCGGGTGGATGCATATTCGCCCACAGACGCCCGTGGGAGGTCTACCAGCAAGCTCTGTTCCTAAGACATGCCTTTTTGGATCCTCCTGTGAATTCTGGAATCCACTTTGCTCATTTTCCAGGTAAAATCCTGGGGCTCCAAATGTCTACAAGACTTCCTCACCATCACGCAGCTCACACAGCCAGGAAATGGTGGGTGTACCTGAGGCTGAGTTTCCGGGAAACAAAATCTGAGTGGGAACCCTCCAGAAAGTGCTTTGCGGGGAGGGTGCTCTCGGTGGCAGAGGACAGGGGAGGGGCTGAGCCAGGAGGGGGTCTCAGCGGAGCGTGGCGCGTGAGCAGCACTGCGGCCGCGGCCAGGTCCTGGCTGTGAGTAGGTGCCCAGCTTCCCAGGCAAGGTGGCTCCCATTCGGCCACCGTCACACCTGCACAGAAGGGGCGCTGAGCACTGCCAGCAGCCAGGACTCACGGTCTCCGGCGCCAGGAGCACAGCAAGTGACGGGGATCTGGGCCGGACACCTCACACCAGGTCACCTAGACTGGTCATTCTTCTCCTGTTCGGCTTAGTCCTGCTCCCAGCTCAGCTCAAGCCCCGGGACAGAGACGCCCCCTCCGACCCCTCCCGCTCTTGAAGCTGTGCCGTGCCTCTTGGCCTCTCCAGGTCCATTCCCTCAGCCTTGCCCCGGGCCCCAGGGTGGGTGTGTAGGAGCCAGTGAACTCCTTGGGCTCTAGCTTCCAGCTGAGTTCAGCCCATGAGAGGTTTGGCACGGGAGCCGAGGGTGGGAAGATGGTGAAGTCTGAGGGTCTCTTTCCCGTCTCCCTCCCTGCAGGGTCCTCATGTGGCTGCAACCCTCCCAAGGCTTTGGCACCCTTCCCCCCCTGGGAGTCCCTCTCTCCATTCCTGACTTTATTCCTATCTTCCTGTCCCCTTTGCACAGCCAGGTTTCTGTGGACCCTGCCCAGGCCTTTGCAAACAGTCCCTTTATCATCCTCCCAGTCACCCAGCCAGTCTGACTGGCACGAGGGCTTGTGGACCAGTGAGAAGATCGCCGGATCCAGAAATAGGTGCCCTGAGGGGCCCAGGAACCCCTGACCACAAAGAAATCAGAGCAACCCAAGGATTCCGGGGGTCCTGCTCACGAGGATACTGGGATCGCTGGAGGGAGAGATGCCCCTCACGGGGGAGAACCACGAGCCCAGTGCCACCATAAGATGGGAGATGCTTGTGTTCATTCGGCACACCCCCGCCGAGGGCCTCTGCAGTGTCAGAGCTCTTGCTGGGCGCTGGGCTGCTGTGGGGAACAGGCAGGGGCGCCCTCCACTGATGGGGCATTCATCCCAGGAGGCAAGGCAGAGTCAAGTGGCAAAGCGACAAATCAACAAGATCCTTACAGGCCATGACAGCTGCCCGAACGAGGACAGAGAGAGTGGGCAGCACCTGCGGTCAGTGCTGGCTGAAGTGTGGGCTGGGTCCCCCAGGTAACGTTAGGTAGCATGCAGTCGTGTTACTGGATCATTCACCCCACACGCTGAAGAACACATTTCCTCCCCAAGAGAGAGGCCTCTTTCAGCCTCCAGATCGAGTCTCTGTTCAGTGCTGACAGGCCCATGACACCTCTCTAATCTTCAGCCATCACTGTGCCCCCACGCCCCTTCTCAACATGGACAGCGGACAGGGCCGCCACCAGCCTGGGCTCGCTGACACTGTTCTTGCCTCCAGCGTTTGCTCTGTTTCTGTGACATGACACTGATTTTCTATTCACAGTGGAGATACCGAGCTTCCTTTGAAAAGAAATGCACTGAAAAGCACAGAGGAGTCTAGTTAGATACGTGACATGATGAGGGGATCAGGGAGGGTGGAAGCATGGCCAGATGCTGAAGGAGGAGCCCCGGCCCCATGATTCTGGACCGTCTAGAATTCTATGGCCTGAAGAAGTGGTTCTTGAAGAGGGGTGTCCAGGCCAGCAGTCTTAGCCAAGTCCCAGACCCCAGCCAAGCCCCACGGATTCAGAAACTCCAGAGCGGGGCCCGGGCGAGCAGGTTTACCAAGCCCCCTGGGGGACCCTCTGATGCTCACCCAAACATGAGAACCACCGTCCACACCCTTTGACCACAGGGGGTGCTGGTCCTGCTCAGACTGAACAGAAGCCATTTAGAAGCAGAAATTGTGAATGAGGGATTGGGGGCGGGGGGTGGGGCTTGACCGGACAACGGCCTCCACCACACTGCTCAGAGGCCTGTCAGGCTCACTCTACCCAGACGAAGTTTGGAACTTGCCAACTGATTCACGGCGCCAGCCACGGTCATCCTTCATTCAAAGCCTGCCTTCTGAGACAGGAAGCACTTACCTGGCATTCATACTCTGCGGGTGACGGGTGAGGCGCAAATTCAGCACCATGCATCAGAGCTTCCAAAATTTCCCACTGTGACCCAACACCGTAAGACACACGTTTTTTTCAAGAGAAAGAGAGAGAGAGAGCGAGCACACGCACAAACGGAGCAGGGAAGGAGCAGAGGGAGAGAGAAGCCTCAAGCAGACTCCCTGCTGAGCGCAGAGCCCAACGCAGGGCTTACCCCCACGACCCCAAGATCATGACCTGAGCCGAAACCAAGAGCCTGACGCTTAACCGAGGGAGACACCCCGGTGCCCCAAGACACACATTCCACATCTCATGGAAAACCCAAACTTGAGGTTCACGAGGCGGCACTGAACCTCACACTTTGATCATTGTACCCATGTTGGCTCACCCGTCCTCACCCATGAGCCCTGGGATCAGTGGCTACGGTCAGACCGAGCTCATGGATGTGGAGCCTGAGGCCCCCGCCCACAGCTCTACCATGCCGGCAGTGGCCCCCCTCCCAGCTGGCAGATGGGCCTTGGGCATGGATCTCCTTCAACCCCAGAGTCTCTGTCCCTGAAACACGTCTTCTGCACTGCAGAATCACAGCTGATGCTTGCTCAGTTGACTCTGAAGACAAAATTGTGACAGAAGTGAAACATGGATGTGGAAGGTAAGCTTTCCAAAGGACACTGGGCACGGAGGTCATGCGGCTCGGGCACTTCCACGGGCTGGCCGTGACCAAAGCAGACTGAGCTCAGGGATGAGAGGCAGGTGGCTCTCACCAACGGGCTCTCCCTATCCGTAACCACCACTATTGAAACTTGTTTTGCTTTTTAAACTGATTGCAATGTAATATGGTTTTTGTTTTAAAAGGTTAGAAACTATGAAAGATCTCCAAAATTTCACATCATTGGTCTTTCCCCTTATCCAAGAAGAAACCAACCATATATTCTGGGTACGTTCTTCTGATCATATATGACATACAACATTTTTACTCAACCAGAACGGGAATTACAGGATGCATTTTCTACAGCAGACCTCCTTGGCCCCGGCAACACCGGCATCCGGACTGACCTACTGCGAGCGGCTGCCCTGGGCATCGTAGGGTGCCTGTGGCACCCTCTGCCTGTGAGGCCAGCCGCACACCCAAATTATAACCACCAAAAACACGTCCCGACATTGCCGAACGTCCTCCGACATCTCGGCCCAGCTGAGAACTACTGGCACTTACTCATATGCACTGAATATGGTTTGGAGCCCTCGGCTTTCTGCTGAAATAAGACTTTGCGATAGATGGCTGGACCGCGTCTCATCAATGGTGATCCACCGCAACTCCTGCTAGGCGTTCGCGCGGTTTCCGGTTTTACTCAGCGTGCTTTCAAAGCCACAGCATCACTTGTGCGTTTACCTCCGCTGTGGAATATCAACCTCAGGGCCGTGTTTGGTCCAAAACATATTTTCTTTCTTTGTACTGCAGACAGTGCCGCGGGAAGTCGGGTGGGCTGTGGCTTCTGTGAGGAACTCGCCGGCAGGAGGAACTGCTTTCAAAGACTTGGCAAGCGCGGCCTTCACCTTGCTGTGCGTTTCCTGTGGCGAGCGGGGCCCTGAGATGCTGAACAATAGACCCTGCTAATAGGCCTCGGTGGCATGACCTCTTCCCTCGCTGCTGGAAATCACTACAAAAAAGCTCAACTCGGCGTTCTCAACCAAATTGTTCAGAACTAATTTAAAACTTCCGATGAAGCCAGTGTGTTAAGATGGCAGCCTCGGGGTGTTCTTATTTCCTCTGGATAATTACAGAGCAGCCAGCAGAGCTGGCCAGGATACCGGACGAAATGCTTCCAACAGGGCTCCTCGGGGGTGCGGTGGACAGGGGCCTGGACTGAGGATGGGAAAACCTGGCTTCTGGGCCTGACCGGGCTCGAAGCTCTATCCTCCGTTAGATACCTTCTACCCACAATCCAGGGCAAGATAGAGAATTCGTTCCTAAGAGTCAGACTGTAACAGGTGTTGGTGACGTGGTGACGACGGGGTGAGACTGATGCCGTCACGTGCTTCTGGCGCGATGTAAACAAGGCAGCTTCTGGGGGACCATCTGGCCGTTCCTCAAACAACCGAATGCAGGGTCTCCACAGGACCCAGCAAGTGCACGCTGAAGCATACGCCCGAGAGAACTGAAGACGTACACCCGCACAAAAACCTGGATACAGATGGTTGTGACGGCACTATTCATGAGAGCCGAGAGGTGGAAACAGGTCAAATGTCCGCCAGCAGAGGACGGGAGGAACAAACTGTGGTCTATCCATGCCGTGGATAGTACGCAGTCACAAGGAACAGTGAAGAAGCTCTGACACAGGCCACCACATGCGTCCTAACGATACTGAGCTGAATGAAAGGAGCTGGACGCAGACGGCCGCGTGACGTGTGATTCTAGTCATGTGAAACATCCAGGACAGGGGAGGCTGTGCAGATAGGAAGCAGATTGGTGGTTGCCAGGGGCTGGGAGGACGGGGAAATAGGACAAGGGTGACCACAGGGGCCAGATCTCTTTTTGAGGTGATGTTCTAAAGTTGGCTGGGATGAAGGCTGCACATATCTTAAAAATCAACAATGTTGAAGAAACAATGTGTGGTGACACACAAAACAATGTATTTTTATTTTCAACTTTTGGGTAAAATGGGGTGACAACAGGGTGTGTTTTCATATATGAGTCACTTTGGTATCCCCTGTTCCTAGCATAGTGGGCAACACACAGTAGGTGCTCGAAAATCAAGTCCGTCAAACGAGAGAATGGGCAAGTGGATGAGCCGATGAAGGAAATCTCGCTGTATCTGGCTTATTTAACGGTAACACACGTGTCAGCAACAACATGACACCGATTCATTCTTTCACTCACGCCTTCGTTCATAGAGTACTTGCTACACGCTAGAGCTCTTCACCCACGCTGAGACATACGATCCACACCCAGCAGTTTCTTCAGGTAGGTTCTGCTACTATTCCCCATTTTATAAACGAAGAAAGAGGCTGCCTAGCTCGTCTGGTGACATAACTGCATGCGTCTGAAACGACACGCATACAAGGTGACTCACACAGCGCCGTCAGTAGCAGCAAAACGTTAGAACTGAATGTCCAGTAAGTGGACACAACATACTTTGAGTGGAATATAATTTAGCTGTTCAAAAGGAACGAGGCAGGGGCGCCTGGGTGGCACAGCGGTTAAGCGTCTGCCTTCAGCTCAGGGCGTGATCCCGGCGTTATGGGATCGAGCCCCACATCAGGCTCCTCTGCTGTGAGCCTGCTTCTTCCTCTCCCACTCCCCCTGCTTGTGTTCCCTCTCTCGCTGGCTGTCTCTATCTCTGTCAAATAAATAAATAAAATCTTTAAAAAAAAAAAAAAAGGAACGAGGCAAATATTTGCTTACTGACGTGGAACTCTCTCCAAGATACATCAGGTGCAGAGAGAAGCAAGGCCGAGAACAACATATATTGTATGCTATTCTGTACTTCCTTGTACAGGTTTTGGTTCTCTCTGGAAGGATACCCGAGAAAACGGTAAACACGGCGCTTTCTAGAAGAGGACCCGGAGGTGGGGTGCATCAGTCCGGGGAGGCTAGGGGAGGCTAGGAAGAACGTGCTCACTAACAGCCCCCACTGTTACTTAGTGGCCTAAGTGCCAGAGGTTTGTTTTTCTCCCACAGGATCATCATGGGACAACAGGGGTTCTCTGCTCATATGTCACTCAGGGATTGAGGATGATGGGACTTCCATTGTCTCAAACATTGCTGGCCGCCAGACCCAAGAGAGCTCTGGAGGTCTTGAGGTGACAAGGAGCTACTCCAGCCTGGAAATAACATACATCACTTCTGCTCACAAGCCCTTGGTCAGCACTTGTTACACGATTCCCTCTGGCACAGGGTGGGCCAGGAAATGTAAATTGGTGGGTGCCTACAAGGTGCAGAGCTGCTAAACAGCATTAATGACTACTGTCCCGGGGACAGACAATGGAGGGAGAATTATTTTCATCCAGAAACGCTTTTAAACATTGGAACATTCTGCCATGATGTAAGTTCCAGGTAGAGACCACAGACCCCACCAGGTGAGAGGAGGGAGAATCGCTGCAGGCTGTGGGGATCGGGGAAAGCAATGGTTATCTGACTTTCAACATGCATTTAAGGAGCACCTACTGTGTGCCAGGGCGTGCTCTGCAAAGGGAATGTGTACAGTCAACCAGAGGAGAGAGAAGTTGACTGAAAGCCGGACACTTGAGTCCAAACCCCGTCTCTTCCCGGGTATGCTCGTTTGTCTCACTTTTAACATGGGCCTCCAAACACCTGCCATGGAAGGTTACAGAGAGGGTTCTCGACAGCAGCGCCACCAAGGATCTGAACAAATGTGGACGGAATCAGACTCTGCTGGCCCCGTGAGATGCCTCCCATGCAGAGACGCGGCGCGGGCCTCCATATGCCCTGACCTGTTCACAGTGTGAGAAGGAGATGCAGCTTGGGACAGAATGCAATCTTGGGTTTCTCCTTCCATTCATCTCCTTTCTTCTACCGTGGACCAGCTCCCTGGGTCACCAGGCCGCGCCTCATTCCGCTCAGTGGCATCGTTTTGGGCTCCCCACTCAATAAACCCACACAAACCATATCAGAAAGTGTTTGTGAAGAGTTATCTGCTCACTGTCTCATCAAAACGTTGAAAGCTATAATTCGGTCTGGAGGGGGGCATTTTGGGGCTGCGGAGGGGGAAGGGGGAAATGTCAGAGTCCTGGGATTATCAGGGTTTGGATTAGCAGGCAATTTCCTGAGTTCCCCGACTTCATCCGTGAGGTCAGAGAGGTCCGTTCCGAATGGAGCCCATTAATCTCCCTGCTGTGAGTGAGGAAACGTTGGAAGGTGCAGGTGTTAACAGTCTCGGTGTTATTTTTGGGAGAATGTGAATTGAACACTCACAGGAAGTGTACTATTCCCTTGCCAGCATCCTGGAGTATTATTTTAGGCAGCAGAACTGAGGCTTGTGACCAGAAACCAGCTTTCAACACACCTTTAAGGCAAGAAGGGTCCTTCAGAGCAAGAATTCTGGTACAAAGTTTGGGAAAATTAAAATAATCCATGTATTCTGCAGCAGCTTTCGAGAAGGCCACCCGCAGGCCCCCCAGGAGAGAAACACCAAAGGCCTCAGTCAGGAGCCCCATCTGACTCTGCGAAATACGGGGGCCGATCCCAGGTCCATGGAATGTGTGGGCTAGCGTGGAAACCACCAGCCAGCGGACACAGACCCCAGTCAACTCGGCATGGACACGTTTGCCTGTAAGGGCTGCTTCTGCAGAACTGGAGGAGTTCACTCTTTGAGTGCAGGTAAGACACTCTCAATTACACAGGTGCAATATCTGGGTGCTCGGCCATCCCCAAACGGCTCGCTGGGGAGGAGATAGAATGTTCTCTTTTGGCCCCTATCACTGCACGGCAGTTTAGAGTCAATGTGAAAAGCAAAAACCCTCAGGCTACACTGTCAGGCTTTATAACGTCCTAGCTACGGGTGCTGTTGGGCAGCTTTCTTAACCTCTCCGAGCCTCAGTTTCTCCGTCCGTGAAGGGAGGGAGGGCACCATGGTAAACGGTGGTGTCTACCTAATACAGTTGTTGCACTGAGTTCAGGTAAGTTGAGGCTCCTGCTTCCCGTGTCCTCACACAACACAAGAGGCAAGGGGTCTCTTTTTTAAGGGCGCTAATCCCATTCATGAGGACTTCACCCTGACAACCTCATCACTTCTCACAGGCCCACCTGCAAGACACCAGAGATTCGGTTATGATACACGCGTTCGGCGGTGGGGGGGACGCATTCGTCTGCAGGCTGCTGACGGTGAGGCCGACGGCCCCACGTGTTTCTCTGCATGGTACGTACCAGCACTGCGGTCTGAACATATACTGGGGAGGGGTATTCATGACGTGTGTGTGCACGTGAACTGAGGCATGAACTTAGAGCACTTGTGGCTAGCTGCCAGCCAGCAAGCCCCAGCGACCAGATTAAAATCTCTCTCGAAGCTTGACAAGGATCTGGGGGCCCTTGGTGAAATAGAGTCTGTGGTCCTTTCTAAGGACATGGGACTCCAGGCCTCCATGAGAACACAGGTCCCACAATGCATATTTCTCTGGGAAAGTCAGATCCACAGCACGTTTCCCAGGGAAAGAATCCACTGTGCGTCAGAAGACGATCCACGCAGGAGAATGGGGGGGTGGGAGAAGCAAAGAGAAAGAGGGCGATCAAAGCTGTTTGCTCTCCCAGTGACCAGGGAGACATATGTGGGTGTCGCCGTGTTTCCAAGATGAAGAAATCACATTCTAGAAAGGCTAAGCGGCTTTGCTGGGGCCAGCCAGGTGTCAGTGGCAGGGCCAGAGTTTGGACCCATCTACAGAAACCTCACCCCAAGCCTCGAGTAGCTGAGTTCAATTACACCAAGGGACACGGGCGTTAGTTTTACTGTGTGTTGTGGCCACACAGGACGCTTAATCCTCCTGCCAGCGACTCTCACCTCTGCTCACAAGACGTTTCTCTAGGCAGACCATAAAATGCAGATTCCTGGGCCCTAGCCCCTCAGATGGGCTGACCTTGAAAGTCTGGGGTGCAGCCTGGACTCTGCATTGCACAGAGCACCCAGGGAGTGAATGCAGGACTCTTGCCCCTGAGAAACACAGGCCTCCAGTCCACTGCCTTTGGTCCTCAGCCATGGTTTGGATTTTCCAAAATGGCAGGCAAACAGAACCGAGTCTTTCACTGTGGCTTTTTTGAGACACTTAATGTCTAACAGCACAAAGGAGGAGGGAATGGCTCACAGGACTCAGGAGATGGAACCGCAAGGTGGACTGCACCATATCCTAGCCAAAACTTCACTTCAGGCCTCAGTCCCTGCTTCGGCAAGATGGGTGCAATGTGCCCTGTGCGGTTGGGATCCAGGGAGATGATGCCACGGGCCCACAGCCACCAGCAATCCTCATTCCTGAGACCTATAGCATGCCAGAGAAAACCCTCCCAAGGTGCGTGCTTGGTGTTCTCAGAGGGGGCTAACTCGGCAGGCAGGGGACCTTGTCAGCTACACCCACGCCCACTGGAACACGCAGCCGTCCCCACGGAGGAGGCTCCAATTACCACGCACAAGGAGACAAACGCAAGATAAAATTACCAGCGACTCCAGTCATAAATACTAACTTTCTCTTTTAGCATTTTTATGATACTCCCTCTTTTCAGATGCAATAATTTACCCTAATGTGTTCCTCCCACCGTGTTTTCTACTCATCTGACATCTGTTTAAATGTTGGGGCAGCAGGACGAGAGTAAATCACATTATGCTGATTACATGTATTTCATTCTACTGTGCGCTGCTGAGCCTACATCAACCTCGCGTGCCAGCACGACGGCCACAGACGCCCAGCTCTGCTCTTCGCGTTATCTTGATGAACAGGATGCACATCGTAATTCCCACAAAGTGGAAAAGTACCAAAATGCCATCGAGTTGGTCTGGCTGTTTTTTAAGGAGCTGGAATGGAACATATTTGTCTCATCCCATTCAGCCGGGGGGCCATGAATCAGTGTCTAGTGGACCTGCCACTAAACACTTAACAGGAGGACTTTGGGAGGACACAGAGAGAGATGCTACTTGTTTGCTAAGATCACATTGTATGGGAAAGTTGCCCAGATGGAATCCTGTTGAAGTCTGAAAGCATTTAAAGAGCTAGAAGATGTTTCCATTGGGGTTAGGTTCCACTGAATAGGACAAAACAAACAAAAATAATCAATGAGAGGTGGCTTAAACACACAATATTTTATTCTTTTGCATAAAAGAAGACAGAGTGGGTATTCCAGGGCTAGTGTGGTGCTGCCATGAAGTTGACAGGGTTCCAGGCTCCTTTCAGCCTCCCTACATTGCGGCCCTCTTCCTTATGGCCCAAGATGGCTGCATGAGCTCCAGCGATCACATCCAAGTTTCTGACAGCAGGATGGAAGAAGGGGAGAAGAAAGGCCATGCCTTTCTCTTTTAAAAACAGTTTTTATTTTTTAGAAGTTTTATATTTATAGAAAAATTGCAACTGTATCACAGAGTTCCCATATACCCCAAACCCCACCCCCTATTCGGAACACCTTATGTTAGTACTGTACATCTGTTATAATAACCAACCAATATTGATACATTATCACTAACTAAAGTCCGTACTTTTTTCAGATTTTCCTAGTTATTACCTAATCTCCTTTGCCTGTTCTAGGCTCCCCACCCAGGATCCCACATGACATTTGGTCGTCATGTCCTCTCAAGCTCCTCTTGGCTTTGAAGACAGTCCATTCCCTCTCTTTTAAGGAAACTTCCCAGAGCTATCACACGACACTTCCTGCGGCTTCTCAGTGGCCTGAACTTAGTCCCAGGGCTGCATATAGCTGCAAGAGAGGCTGGAAGAGTATTGCCAATAGCCACTGCCCAGCCGAAAGTGAAGGAAGAGGTGGAGAACGGGCAGTGGGAATAATTAGCGGTCCTTGCTGCAGAAGAGTCTCAGGAGACCTCTGAGGCGACTACCCTGGCTGGCCTCTGCTTCAGGCTGGTACAGTCCTAACAGCCCCATTTGTGGGGGCAGCTGTCATCCAAGGAAGTGATTACCCTACGCTCACGTAGCCAGTCCCCAGCATGTGGCTCTTTCCACTCCATCAGGCTCCCTCCATGACCTCTTCTCCTTTTTGAGCTTATTTCTGAGTTGGTTCCAGCTGTTTTCCACCCTATGCAAAGCCTCAGTTCAGGGGATCCCCCAGGAGGGTGTCGTCATCCCCAGGCTGGGGCCAGACGCCGCCCCATGACCCCGGGCTGGATAAGATGAGCAGCAGATAAGATCCTCTGGGAGCTTTTACCAAGTGCTTAGTGTATGGTAGGTGTTGTGCTCAGTGTCTCCCCCCGATACCACTTGGAATTCTCAAGGCGATCTCATAAGGTGAGCATTATTGCTCTTCCAGCTCTACCTAAGGGGGCCTGGGGCTCTGCTGGTTAACTGGCCCAGGGTAACAGCCAGCATGAGATGGACCTGGATCCAGATCAGACCTGTCACAGGCAGGAGCCCTGGGATGTGCTGGCCTGCTGAATGCTCACGGTACGGCCCTTGTAGCTGGGGTGCAGGTGAGCGACACAGGCTGAGATGCACACACCCAGACACTGTGGTCTGGAGGAGGCAGGGCTCGGCGGGGGTCGAAGCTGTGCCCCTCCAGCCTGATTCTAGGGGTCGACTTCCCAAGCACATTTTACAGCATTCTCGAAATCTGTGACCTTGCTAATTTTTCTCTCTGAATGCCTTTGCTGCTGGGTCATGTAGAGCTCCAACCAAGAACCCCGAGTAATCCAACCAGGGGCCTTGCTCCAGATGCTTTGCCCACACGCCCTTGTCCTCCCCTGATTGCGCTGTGGGCAGCCTCACATCTGCTGCATCTCACACCCGCCCAGCCCCGGGCCAGCACTGCGGCTGCCTCACTGGAGCTCACAACAACCTTGGTGGCCAAGCCAGGTGTCTATCTTGTCCCTGTCTTCAGGGTGTGAGCACAGAGTCAAAGAGGCTAAGTCCACCTCTCGAGGATGTATCAGTCAGCATAACCTAGCCACTGGAACAAATATCCCTGGATTCCAGGAGCTTAACCTAACAGATACACCCTCCTTCACAGTCTAATGCAGGACCGTGGGATGGGTGCTCAGCTCCCCACGGTCGTTTCAGAACCCATTTTCTTGGCATCTCCCACTGGATCTCAGCATCGCATCAGTGGACAAGGAAGAGCCAGGTGAGATGTGCACACAGCACTCCTCCCATGTCCACTGATCCCCAGTCTCGGGGTCCCGCCCAGCTGTATGTGGGAGGAAGTGAGGAACACAGGCAAGATGAGCCCTGGCAGATGCCGCAGAGCACCTCTTGCATGGGCAACGTGGTGGGAGGACGGAGTGGCTGGGGGTAGAGAGAGTCAGCAGCATGAGACGGGGGAGCAGGCAGAGGCCCTTCACCCAGAACTGCAAAGCTCGTAAGCCGGGGCATCAGAAGCCACTGAGGGGAGTGATGAAAGCAGATGAACTGACATGCCCAAGGACACTCAACAAGTGACTGCAACCCTCAGCCCCGAGTGGAGCGGGACATTTAGATCTGAGAGCTCTGTGCTCTTCCTGGCCCCTCACCATTATTCAGACACAGTGGCTACTCCCTGCCCCATCTTCCCACCCCCTGGGAGGACTGCGCTTTGTCACTGCCGAGTTTCCCCGGCAGAGTTTTGAGACTCTGAGACTCCAGGGGCTCATGTCGTAGGTGGCAGAGCTGTTCACCTGTGCCGAATGGGTCCTGTCCGTACTTTCTGGGAGCTGCCAGGGAGCATACCGCAGGCAAGTCCCCGCAGAGCTGGCTGCAAGTCAGGCCTTACAAATGACTCCGTTCAACCTAAAAGCTTCAGCAATCCTGGGGATTACGAGGAGCCCCAGCGAGGCCTTGTTAGGATGGGCCTCCAGGGAACATGGAAGGTATTTACATTTGTTGAAGGGCTCATTTCGGTGAAGGATGACAGGGCCTCGGCCTCAGAGAATCATGTGTGCATGGGCTTTTTTTTTCCCCCAGCAAACACTCAAGCTCTCCAGAGGTCAGATACAGTGCAAGGCAGAAATCACGCTCAGCTTCAGGCGGGGATGTTGTTGTGGCTAACCAGGTGCCGGGCGCCAAGTTGTCTCTCTGGATTTTGGTGCCTTCCAATTCTGGTTTCTGTGAGCTTGGCAAACATGACACCTGTCTCAGACACCTTTCATGGGTTCCAACTGTATTCTGCAGGCGCCTTGCTAGATGTCCACTCTGGGCACCCTCCCCCTCCGGGAACTTTCCGTGGCCCCGGGTGCAGATGCCAGAGGACTTCCCGTCCATGCACGAACAGGACAGGAGTTCAGGCATCATAGGGTGGGATCACTGGCCAATGACTCGAAGAAGCCAGTGGATAAATTTCCTTCCTTTCTGCTTGGACAGACTGTCCTGAGAAGCAATCGTTTGCGTGGACTTTGGGAAGTTGGTCCCCTAACGCTGAACAACCAAATCTCTTAACACCATATGGCGGATGCTTCATGGGATCCTCCTGCTGGCTCCCCGTCCCCTCACTTCTGCTCTCCAGGATCTTACCTCCTAACAAGGTAGTGGCACTGAGCTTTTGCCTCGGTGTTTGTTTTCTGAGGGATACACACTCATGCCTGTGCACACTCACACTCGCACACACATGGAAATGGCGATTATCCTGAGCCTTTCTCAATCCTGAAAAGTCAAGGGGACTCTGATTTCCTTCCACAAAATGGTCAATGGCAGCTGCACTTTCACGACCATGACTGTCACTTCTGTGGCAGGGACTGACGGGTTGTTCTCGAAGTAGCTTCCCCTCTCCTCCAGGGCACACGGCCCTCTGCAGTTCCCAGACTCCCTTGCAAGTGGGGGCAGCCAGGTTGACCACTTCTGGGTCCGATCCATAAAACACTAATAGGCAACGTTCCCCGTTCTCCTTCCTCACCCACCTGCTAAACAGACAGGTGTCCAAGGACTGGGAGAAGGTAGATCCAGAAGACGGAAGGAGGAAACTCCCAACTGGGAAAATTGGGGTTGGACTGTGGTGTGAGCAAGAAATAAGCTTCCATGTATTGAGCCTCTAAAAATTTGGGAGTTGTGAGTTGCAGCAGGAAAACGACCCTTGTGAATACGATCTACCAGACTTTGCACGAAGTGCATTTCTATGCACCATCCCAGTCAATCTCCACAGAGAAAGTCCAATTGTTATTAAACTGGGCCAGCGCAGGACATGGGGCTCAAGAGATTGCAGCACTTCGAAGTTCACCCACACAGCAATGGAGGGTAGTTCTACAGAATTTTAGGACTAAAAAGAACTCCTCCCATCAGGAAGATGCCCACCTCCACTTTACAGATGAAGAGACAGAAGTTCAGGGAGGACCAGAAACCTACCTGAGGTACCACTCAGTTCACTGGAGTGCCAATCGTCAGTCCTCCAGCCTCCCAATCTCCCCTGTCCTAAGGCACCGTGGACAGGCAAGCATCTTCACAGTCCCTGGCTGTGTCTCCCGGGGGAAAGGGAACGGTCCTTTTAGTGGAGGCAGTGATCACAGAGATAAGTCAGTCCGATCCTCAAAGGATACGGTGCCAAGTCTAGCGCACACTGGGCAGAGAAGCAGTAATGCTGCAGCAAAGGGTATAGACAGAGTTGGAAGTGGTTCCTCTACTAGCTGTGCGACTTGGAGCAAATGTCCTAACCTCTCTGTGCCTTAGGTCCTCATCTGTAAAAGAGGGCTAATGCTGGAACCCACACAAGAAAGTTGTTGGGTAGACTCTAACTGTGTTAGACGAGCCACCCCATGTCACTAGAACACAGAAAGCATCCAAGCGTCGTCTGTATTATTGTCAACTGAATTCACCTAGTTGGCCCGTTGCAGGGCTATCCAAACTTACTAACTCACACTATCCATGCCCAGATTCTTTGCCTTTGTCCCTCCAAAGATCTCACCTCACTTCCCAGCTTCAAAAATCCATGGCCACCCACCAACTCCCCTCCCCCCTCATTAAACTAGGCTTTCAGGAAAAGATCTAGTATCAGTCAGATAATGTAAACCATCGAGACGCCTTGCCGGGCGAGCTTTGCCTGTTCCACCCAAACCTTCATTGTGGGGGAAGCCGTGCAGCTTCCTGGGACAGAGGTCTAGGGTCTGAGCTGGCAGGCAGGGGGCAGATGCAGAGGGTGGAGAACTCCTCATGAAGGGTCTAGGCGCCTCCCACCCCGCTCCTGGATGCCTGGACACTCTGGTTGGTGTGTCCCGGCAAGCACCTGGGGCTGAGTCACCAGATGACAGGATGGCTTCGGCCTTCTCTCTGACCGAGACTGAAAGACCATAATACCACCTCAGCTTGGCTTTGTGGTTTTCCGTTTTGCTCATTCCCCCAAAACAAGGTCCTCAGGGAGTTCTGGAGGCCCGGTGCACTGTGATTCTGGGGAAGGGTGGGTGAGAGCAATTATCTTTGGAGCCCTGGAGAAACTTTTTCAGAAGGATGTGGACTGTAATGGGGGGAGGGGTGGGGGTGGGGAAGATGTGCAAGATGCTTTACCAGAAAGCGCTGTCCGCCCCTGGGTTGGATATGATCTGAGGAGCCCTACGTTCCTCCAGTCTCCTTCACAGCCAGCATCCATCCATCCATCCGTCATCCATCCGCCTCTCTCCCCAAGCCTTCCTTCTTTCCATCTTTCCTTGGTCTGTGTACCCATTCGTCCATCCAACCACCTGCCACCCCTCTGCTCACTCATTAGCTTTGTAACTGTGGAAACATCGGACGTGGCACCGGGAACCCCGCACAGAGCAGGGCTGACACTGACCCTTTCCCCATGCCCTCAAGCTCATTGTCCAGGGGGCGTTCACAAAGGTAAGCATTCGGGTGCGGGCCTGGCCTGGGCTCCCTCCACAGCAGACCCTGAGGGCAGCGAACACAATGTATTTTGTAGATGACCCCGGGAAACAACCCTTGGGGACTGGAGAAAGGAGACAAGGAACCAAAGGTGCCTAAGAACAGGTGCACCGCTGAGTAGGCTGTGCCCCTCAGGGCAACTGGAGCTCCGCCCTGCGGGGAAATCTCTAGAAGGCTTGCAGAACACGCCCCAGAGTCCTCCCAGCTGAAGGATGGAGAACTGAATCAGCCACCCACCAGCTCCTGTCCACCTCTGATTAAGGGCTGCTCCTGGGTCCCTGAGCCCCGTGAGGGCAAAGCCAGTCCCCCACTCGAATGAGCCCCCGCACGCGGGATGGGGGGGGGTTGCGGGTTGGTACCGCACTCTCGTCACATCTGCGCAGGCGTAAAATATCCTGAAAGGTTGAGCAAAGACTGGGCAGGAAGAACGGCAAGCGTGCGGTGTGTGAGCTCAGCATACACCATCGACAGCCATCCTGCATGGAAGCAAAGAGCGACTGGAAGACAAATTAAAACAAAGTGCAGAATCGTATGCCATTCCAGTAACTATAACGCGCCTGGGAATCACCCTTTACAAGAAAGTGCAGGACTTTTATGGAGAAATTGAAAACTTTATTAAGATGTGAAAGAAGACCCGAACAAATAAAAAGCGACCCCTGTTCGTGGGTGGGATGACCCGGCCGTGTGGAGCCACCATCTGCCCTCAGAGCAACCGTACATTCCCTGCGCACCCATCAGGATCCCAGCAGTCGCCGCAAGAACCTGACAGCCGGGTTTTCTAAAACCCGTACGAAAGAGTAAACTTCCACCAACGGCTAAGACAGTTTTGAAAAAGTGCAAAACGTGATCCTTATCTTTTAGTTCATTCGACTATTTCATGCTGTCATCCCAGTATACACACGTTTTACGTATTTTCCTTTACGTTTTCATGTAAACATCGTTTAAATCTTAATAACGTTAGGTTAAAAGTCTCATGATAATTCATCAGTTTGCTTTATCTTAATTTCCCTAGCCACACCCCTACCATTGACATTTCAAATTCCAGTTTTTAATCAGCTTTTCTTAAAAAAATCCCATGGGAGAAATTTCTTTTTTATTTTTAATTGCGGTAAGGATGCATGACATCTCCTGCCTCACCAAATTCTTAAGTGCACCATCCGCTGCTGTCAGCTACAGATGCACCGCCTCCAGCACCCCGAGAACGCACCGCGGGTAACAGGAACGGGAGGCCAGCGGCCCCTGTCTGCCCCCGCCCCAGCAACCACCACTCCGCTCCCTGCTCCCGTGAGTCCGACAGTTGTAGATTCCACATGTGAGTGGACTCACGTGGTGTGTCTTTCAGTGTCTGGTGTTTTAACTTCACGTCATGCTCTCCAGGTTCACCCGAGTTTCACCGCTCGCAGGATTTCCTTCTTCTTAAAGGCTGAGTAATATTCCGTCGTGTGTAGATAACCACACGTGCGCTATCCCTTCAATCATCTGTACACATTTGGATTGTTTACCTGTCTGGGCTGTTGTGAGTAACGCTGCAGCAAACATGGGAGCTCAGATTTCTCTTCGAGATCCTGATTTCAATTCCTTTGGCCATATGCTGAAGTGGAATTGCTAGGTCATACGGCAGTTCAATTTTTAGTATTTTAAGGCATCTCCATACTATTTCCATAATGGTTGTATAAATTTACATTCCTACCAACAGTGCACAAGGGTTCCTGTTTTTACACACCCCCGCCAACACTTATCTTTTGTCTTTTTGATAATGGTACTTCTGACGGGTGTGAGGTGGTGTCGCATCGTGGTTTGATTGCATGTCCCTGATGCTGAGCAGTGGGGAGCATCTTTCCAAGTGTCTGTTGGCCATCTGGATGTCTCCTTTGGAGAAATGTCTATTCAAGTCTTTGCCTGTTTTTTCATTGGGTTATCTGTATTCTTCCTCTTGAGCTATCTGTGTTCCCTATATATTTTGGATATTAACCCTTCATCACATGTGTGGCTTGCAGATATTTTGCTCCATTCCATGGATTGTCTCTTCACTCTGTTAACAGTTTCCTTTGCTGTACAGAAGCTTTTTAGTTGAATGTGGTCCCATTTGTCTATTTTTCGCTTTTGTTGTAGTGTTTTGGGGTCATAGCCAAAAAGTCACCACCCAGGCTCACGTCAAGGTGTTCCTCTTTTATTCCTTCTGGTAGTTTTACAGTTTCAGACCCTGTTTATGTCTTTAATCCATTTTAAGTTGACTTTTGTATATGGTGTGAGATAAGGGTCCAATTTCATTTTTCTGCATGTCCTCAGTGTTTTATAGTTTTCATTGCACAAGCCTTTTCCCTCCTTGATTAAGTTTATCACTGAGTAGTTTATTCTATTTGATGCTATTGTGAATGAGAATGTTTTCTTAATTTCCTTTTTATGCAGTCTGTTGTTAGAGCATAGAAATGCAGCTGAGATTTGTGTGTGGATTTTGATTCCTGCAACCTTAGGTTTGTTGCGGAGTCTGAAGGATTTTCTACATATAAGATCATGTCATCTGCAAGTCCTAATTTTACTTCTTTCTTTCCAGTTTGGACTCCTGTTATTTCTTTTTCTTGCCCGATTGCTCAGGCCAGGACCTCCAGTACTGTGTTGAATACAAGAGTGGGCATCCCTGCCTCGTTCCTGACCTTAGAGGCAAAGCTCTCAGTTTTTCCCCATTGAGAATGATGTTAGCTGGGGGTTTCTCATATACAGCCTTTATCATGTTGAGATGCATTCCTGGAAAACACGAAACACTTCCAAACTCGTTTTAGGAGGCCAGCATTACTCTGGTACCAAAGCAAGATAAGGCCACTGCAAGAAAAGGAGACTACAAGCCAACTCGGATGTGAAAGTTCTCAACAAAATATTAGCGAACTGACCCCAACAGCACATTAGAAGGATCATACACCATGACAAAGGGGGGTATATCCCCAGGATGTAAGGTGGTCCAACAAATGCAGATCAATTAATATAAGACACCACACTAACAGCGTGAAGGAGAAACACGCAATCATCTCGATAGAAGCAGAAAAAGCATCTGACAAAGTTCAACCCTCTTTTGTAATAAAAATCTCAGCAAACTAGGCATAGAAAGGGGAAATTTCTTGGTGTTAGAAACAGCTTTAATCCTCCAAACAGTCGCTTTGTTTTTATTTTATGAGTATTACACGGTTCAGTATAATTCTATTTTCCTCTAACTTTGGGGGGGTAAGAGAACTCAGGGCCAAATCTGTGGTCAGGGCCTCAGCAGTCATGTTGGATGTTTCTTGTAGCAATTTCGCTGCAGGTACCTTTTATATCCCTGCCCTTATCTATCTTGGGTCAATATTATTAATCGACCGTACTAACTCCCAACATTGTCACGTCCAGACACGGCACCCCCAGCTGAGAAGCCCTGGACAAGCTCATGGAAGCCGAGCTTAGTCGAGCCTGGGGAGCACCGGATGCTGAGGGCTAGGGCTAACTGTGCTGTCTCCTGTTGCCCTCTCATCGGAAGGTCTGCCCAAACTTGTGGTACAGGCTGCTGACTGTGCGAATGACAGACACGTGACCCACTGGTCCTGCGGGCAGGACGAAAGCACACTTCGGTGTCACAGAGGAATGGCCTGGACATTGCTGCATGGAGGAATGGGGACCCTAGGGACTTTTCCTTCTAGACACAGGAGTAAGGAGGAAGGTCTGGCACTTCCCCAGAGGGCCGAGGGGAGCAGCTAGAGTGGCCTGGCTCTTCAGGATGGCTGTGTCCCCTGGCACTATCCCCGTGGAGTCACTTTGAACGTCAAGAGTGGCTCACCTGGGGTGCCTGGGTGGCTCAGTTATTAAGCATCTGCCTTCGGCTCAGGGCGTGATCCCAGGTATCTGGGATCGAGCTCTGCATCGGGCTCCCTGCTCTGCTGGGAGCCTGTTTCTTCCTCTCTCACCCCCCCTGCTTGTGTTCCCTCTCTCGCTGACTGTCTCTCTCTGTCAAATAAATAAATAAAATCTTAAAAAAAAAAAAAAGAGTGGCTCACCTGGGTGTGATTTTCCTTCCTCCGCAGAGACCTCCCAGGGCCCTGTTGTTCAAACCCAGTGTCAGGATTTCGCAGCCACCACCGAGGGCTGCAGGCAGCACTTGCAGGCCTAACCCCTCAGGCTGAGACCATTCAAGGCCCCACTGACCCACTCTCTGCCTCCTTCCCTGCACCCCGGTCTGGGGGAGGCCGGGAGGGGCCTGATGCTCAGAGGGCTGTCTCGGGGACAGGAAGGCTGTGCCCTGGAAACCCGAGGCTCACCCCAACTAAAGGCACTAGAAGTCACCCTGTCCCCACAGCAAACCACAGCCTTAGTCCAGGCAATTCACTTTCCTTTGAAAACCGCTTTCACCTGGGAAACAGGCTACTTCTCAGAATGAGCCTTTCCACCTGGGCGGAAGCTGCCTAGAATCCAGCCCTGCACATTTCCCCCCCCCAAACGGCCACACCCCCCCTGGGGTTGACATGTTCTGAAACCAGCAAAGTGCAGGCAGAGACGGGCCCACGTCGGCTACAGGGCCCCGCCAAGCTCCCAGACAGCTGAGTCAGGTCTCAAAAGAGTGGGGTTCACTTCCAAAGCCCCTTGGTTGAGTTGAAAAGTTAGTCCTGAGATCTTTTAGTTAATGGCAAACGCCTACTGAGTCAACATACGGTGGAATTTAAGGTTAAAAGCATAATTAATTTTTTGCTTTCGAGTTAAAAAATAAACAAGTCAGTATTCACTCATCAGCATGTGTTCCTCAAGTGCCCACCTTGTGGCCAGGCAGTGTTCCAGCACGGCAGGCGGCCGTGGGCCCTGACCTACGGGAGAAGGCATCCAGGGGGTCAGCAGGACAGCAGACGTGCGCGTAACGAATGTGTGCACTGTGGACGTGGCAGAGCGCTCGGGGGGGGGGGAGCCTAAGAGAGCATTTGAGCAAAGGCCTGAAGACAGCAACAGAGGGGCAGGAGCAAAGAGGCGCGTGTTAGGGGCACATGAACAGGGGAGGACGGTGGCCCTGAGTCAGGGAAGTACTTGGGGAGAAGAAGAGACGAAGGCCCAGGCCAGGTGGGAACTTGGGAGCTGCGGTGCGCACCTACTAACACACTCACACATCTTCACACCCACACCCACGTCTCACACAGATTTATACACCGTACACACACCAGACACGCACACAACCACACATATTTAGACACTGGTGCACCTTGATTCACGTACACCTATGCACGTTTGCACACTCACATCCTGATTCACACATCTGCACACACACTTTCATACGAATACATACACACATCTGCACACTCACGTATACACGCCCTAGGTCACATACGCCCACACGTACCTTCATGCCCTCACACGACACCGCCTGACTCTCCTACACTCACACACTGTCTCACCCACACGCCCCTTTCCGGCAGCATATTCCCAGTTCTGCTGCAGCCTTCTGTTCCAGAGGTTTGAGCTGGACGCCGACCCCGCACCTCTCTGCGTGGTAACCTGCACAAAGCCTGCACACCCTCGGCCTCCGGCTCCCACCTACATGTGCACCAGAAACACACCCACGCAAGGGGCGGGCAGGCTCTGGACATGGGAGCAGTGATGGCCGACCAGAGCCCGCTGTCCCACGACACCAGAAGTGACTGGTGTGAAGTCCCTGCTCACCGGGGACTCACTGAAGCAGGAGGAGACGCTTGTCTCCCGGGGACGGGGCAGCCTGGAAGCCCCTGCGTTTGCCTCTGCGCCTCTCCCCGAAAAGGGCACACACAGAGACCCTGGCACACGGGCCTCGGGTGCGCACAGAGGGACCTGGGGGTGACAGGTGGGTGAGGGCCTGGGACTGCTGTGGGAGGCTAAGAGGACGAGGGAGTGGCCAGGGTTGGGCCCTCGGCCTCGTGCAGGATTTCACTAGAACCCACCGTGGCTGTGGTCTGAAAGTTAAAAGGAAACGTAAAAGATTCTCCCCAGGCAGCATTTACGGACACGGCGCGCTGGGGCCCTTTCGCTCGGCGCTGGCGGTCTCGGGGCGGGGGAGGCACTGGCCGTCTGGATCGGCAGCTGACTGGGGGCCCCTGCACTTCAGCAGATGAAGGGGTACCAGCCTCTCCGGGCAGAATCCTGGGCGCCTTATCTCCGGGCTCCTGACGGGAAAGGGAGGTATTTACAAGGGGTGAAGTCCAGCTGCTGGCTACGAGCCAGCTCACATCCTCCGCAGGAGGCAGGGTTTTTTCAGACTTCCATGTTCTGTTGAGCTGAAGAAAAGCACTTCTTACAAGGAAAGATAAATAAGTAAATGCAAGTAACAGCAGTGATTTTAATAATCAGGTTAGTGTGGTTGAAATGACAAGATGCAAACACCGTGCTACCATATCCTGCTTGAGCTCTTCACAGGAGGAAAAAAAAAAATCCCTGCACAGTCACGAGCCCCGAGTCTGCACATGTGTGTGGAGGCCTTTTCCACCTGCTAAGTTAGCCACCGTCTTAGGCAACACTACCACACGGAGCTGGCGTGGCTGGTGAGTCCGGTGGCCTGCCACACTGCAGACGGGGGCATGACTGCTCATGGTCTGAGGGGAGATGATTTAAAACGGGGGATCAAGAGCAACAAAAAAATAGCTGTAATACCTCGATTTGGTAAAAATCTTACTTCTAGCAATTTATTCCGAGGAAATAAGCGAATGCTGGCATAAGAACATTCATGCCCACAGTGTTATAACAGAGAAAACAGAGAAACCTGAAAGATCCAGATGCCGGGGAAGTGCGCCTTTCACTTCCGAGCACGTACCCCACCCCGCGACAGACAAACAGCAATGCCGTGCTTGTAATTGAGTTAAGTGAAGACAAGCGCATGCGTTCATTAAGAAATTGTAAGGGCACGGGTGAAGCGTGTATGGGAACAGAAAAGTGAACCGATGACACAATGGGTCCTAGAGGCAGCACGTCTGGGAGTCGATTACCGTTCCAAGTTCAAAGGACTCCTGAGGTAGTGTCAGGTCGTTGAGGGGACATCAAAATGCTGAATAAATGAAGTAAGCTCACACTGTCATGTGGATGGGCTGAGGACAGTTAGGAGCAGGCCCCCCAGGCCCTAGCTGTCCCGCATGCGTGCCGACCCCTCAGTGGGCAGGTGCTCGCTGGCCGCCCTCTGCCACAGCCGCATCAGGTGAACCCCGGGCCGCGCTGGTGTGCGCGTGTGCACGGCTCGGTCCTCAGCACGGCGGCTCTGAGGTGGGTGGGCCTGAGCTCAAAAGCCACTGGGCCCCTCACCAGCTGCGTGACCCTGGCAAGTTACCACCTTCTCTGCCCACCCGCCTCCTTATCCTTAGGGCTCCTTTTCCACGACCGCTAATCCCATTGTCCAAACGGGTTACATACGACTTGAGCCCTTTTCAATAAAAGGTCGAATATCAACTGTCAACTTAACACTTCACTGTACTTTTGAGAAAAAAAAAAATCCCTCCATTTTGGACAGCAAGTGATCTACTTGCCTGGAGGCAAGGGTTGGACGTCCAGGCCCCTCCTGCCTGCTAAGGTCCACTGCCCTCCGTCCTTGCTGTGTGCTGCTGCAGGGGCACCGCACATTCCGGAGGCCAAGGCTGAGTGTCTGGGAGCTTTACCACGCAACATCCATTCAATTGTGTGTCTCGCTTGAATGCAAAAGCATATGGCCTTCCCACTTATTTTTTAACAACTCGCGGGCATTGTTTGGCTTTCAGTCCTCCATCCTCCAAAAAATCTCATGTTGGGCGCCCATAAAAATGCATAGGCACTAACTTTCCTGTTTTTCCAGGCACAGGCTCCCTCAGGAAATGCATCACTGAGTGGGTTTTCACTGTGGTTCCCAGGCATGCAATGGGAGCTCACATCACTTCTGAGCTTGGAGCCCCGGCTCACTGTGCCCAGATCCTTCTTCTCTGGGGGATGGACCTTGACCAGTGGGGCTGCCCGGGAACTACCTAACAGCAGGGGTAGTGAACTGTCCATTTGACAATCCAGGTGCCCAGACAGCAGATCTTTACTACATATGCACCAAGTGTCAGGGATTCCGGCCTCCAGGGAGATTCAGGTTTGCAGGAGAATATTCCAGCTAGCTGGTGCTGTGCCATAAATCACCCCAAACTTGGTGGCTGAAACAGCAATCTTTTATTTTCTCCTGCATCTCTTTGTAGGGCTGCTGTGACAAAGTGCCACGAGTGGAGGGGTTTAAACAACAGAAGTCTACTCGCCCACGGCTCTGCGGGCTGCGGGTCCGAGAGGGGAGTGTGGGCAGGGTGGGTTCCTGCTGAGGCCGTGATCCAGGCCCCCCCCAAGCTGCTGGTGGCTGGCCAGCGATCACTCACGTTCCTTGGCTTGTAGCACCATCACCCAGTCCCTGCCGTCATGGCCACACAGCTTTCTCCCTGCCGTCCCTGTGTCCAATTTTCTTTTTCTTATAGGGACACGAGTACACTGGATTAGAGCCAGCCCTCATGACCTCACTTTACCTTGATTGCTTCTATAAAAACCCCATCTCTGAATAAGGTCATACTCTGAGCCACTGGGGGTTGGGTCTCCAATGTATCTTTTGAGGGAGAACACAAGTGCCTCAGCAGTATCTCTCTCCCATGGGCTCTGTGGTCAGAATCCCAGCTGACGGTTCCTGTCGGGTCTTCTGTGGGGCTTCTGTGGGGCTCCAGGCAGATGTGGGGGAAGGGGTGTGGCTAGCACTGCCCACGTGTCCTGTGTGGTCTCTCCACATGGGTGGGCTTGGGCTTCCTCACAGCATGGCCGCCAGGAGCTTCAGGAGCAAATACCCCAGTGAGCAACAGAGAAGCCGCCTCCCCTTTCATGACCTGGCTCTGGAAGCCACTTAGCACACTTCTGCCATCCTCTTATGGCCAAGTTCACCGACAGGGACGGGAATGTAGACCCCACCTGTTGATGGAAAGAGTGTCTAAGAAGTCCCATGTGGGATGGGAATATGGTCACAGTATTTACAGCATTTTTGGCAGATGCAGTGGGCCACAGACACGCTGGAGCGGTAAACACACAGTGGATGGCAGGGTAGGGACTGCTGCTTTCAGATTAGTGCGGGTTGCCATGGAAACATAGCACCTGGGCACTGAGGCCCATGTGAACAGCCTGGAGGGCTTCCAGAGGAGATTATGCTGAGATCTGAAGGGGGGATGAGCAGCAGTTAGCCTGACATGGGGTGAAGGGGAGAGGGACTGGTCTATGCCAAAGCCAGGAGGTGGGAGAAAGCGTGCGTATTCTGCAAAAAGCTGGAATTCCAGGGGCAAGCGCACGCTCCCAAGTGCCCACAACAATTTCCCAAGATTTCAATTTCTTGCATGACAGCCCAGAAGGTCTGCATTTTATTCAGACTAATAAGGAGCTCTCATGGCACTTGGGGCCTCTGATCTGCTCTTGTGATCCCATGGCAGTCATTATTTTGAAACTGACTGTGCCTTTGTCTCAATCAGGGATCAGTAAACTTGTTCCATAAAAGACCGGATTGCGATATTTTAGCCTTGTGAGGCACACGGTCACTGCCACAGCTATTCAGCCCTGCCACTGTAGCACAGAAGCAGCCCTGGGAGCTAAGAGGATGGGTGGGCATGGCTGTGTTCCAATAAAACTTTATTTATAGAAACAGGTGGTGGGCTACTGTTTGCTGACTTCTGCTCTAGACTGAAGTTTGTTCTGGTCAGAATTCAAGTCCCAGCTTCCAGTACTTACTTTGTGTGACTCTGAGCATGTCATTCGACCTCTCTGAAGCTGTTTCATCTTCTGTAAAATATTTTAGGTTGAACAGGCAATACTGTCTCTGTCCCAACTGTTGAACTGTGCCGTCATAGAGTTTATCACCCATGATCAGGAGAAGACGAGATCAAGCGGGTGAATGCACACGAAAGGCTGTCCAGCACTGGGGTCAGACCTCGATGCCGCCATAGCAACTCTGTCCCGTGCTTCCCAGCTGTGGCCTTGAGTTGTTTGAGCCCCCGGAGCTTCAGGCTCCCCACGAGCGGAACAGGAACAAATATGGGCCACGTGGTGTTGTGGCAAGGACCGAAGGAGCACACATAACTCCGGGTCACTGGGGTCAATTCCCTAAGGCTGCACATTGGGTGTCAGAACATATCCCTTTTGGGGGAGCTGGCTAAGCAACTAGAAGCCCAACAGGAAGATGTGGCAGCCACCTTGCTAAGTGGGGCCCCAGTGGCCTGCATTCGAGGCAGCCCCTCGGGGAAATCTAGAATCCTCTGAGGACTCAGCCTCTCTGCGTCTTACTTCCTTGGTTCTAAGATACAGAATGATCCCATTTCAGCATTTTGAAACCAGAAGCGTTTTCCAATCCATACTCACACTTGGTGTGGGTGCCGTTCCTCGCCTCCAAAACAAAGGCAGTTATTAGGTGGATCTTACAGTCAGTGGTATTTGGGGTTGGAAGAACAGGATACAGAGATACACTGACCGCAAACCTGCCAAGGGATGCCACCCTCTGGGCAGCCTCGAGCATCAGCCGGCCGGCCGGCTGGGGACCGGGCCCCGAGGCCCTTGGAGCTGGAGTTGGGGAGCAGGGACTTCACACCAGACACCCACTTCCTCGGCGGGGCGGGCGCTTCCTCACTCTCAGCACAGGCAGGCCCCTCCTGCGATAAGGAAAACAGGGTGCCAGCCCCCGCGTGCAGAATGTGACATTCTTTCCAAACAAGCCAGTTGTTTTACAGCCCTGCCTTGGAAGACTTCAAAAACATACAGGCTCCAAAATCAAAGGCTTCCTGTTATAAATTCATTTCTACACCTCAGGTACTTGGTGGGTGGGGGAGGGGAAAAAGCTGAGATTCAATGAAAAGTGGTTGAAAATGCTCTAAAAATACCCTGCTTGTCGAGGAGAATGGTCTGGCCTGTCTCGAGGCCAGTGGAGAAACACTTCAGCTTGTCCGGGGTTTTCGAAGGCATTTTACGCATTCAGAGGTTAATATTTCTGTTCTAAAATCTGGGTGCCTTAAAAAAAAATTTTTTTTTTTAATTTCAAGGCTTGAAAAGAAATTTAAGATGCAGAACGGATCTTCACAGTCAGAAATCCTTAATCTGCTAGATGAGAAAATGCAGGCCAGACTTGGCAGGGCTGGCTGCAGTCACCAGCTTCTTACAAACAGGGCAAGGCTGCCGTTCTCCTGGAAGGTTCTAGAAGGTGAAGTTGGACTCACGGGCATCACAGGACAGTCCTCTCTTGCTCTTTTTAAAAAAATCCCAGTTTCAGAAGCAATGCGTGTTTATTTGAGAAAGTCCAGAACATTCCTAAGAGCCAAAGAGGAAACATGAAATTGCCCGTGACCCTGACGTCCACAGACAACCCCTTTGGCGTTGTTTCCACTATCTCTCCAGACCTGGATTGATCCGGATGATGACACAGAACTGCGTTCGGAGGTTGCAGAGGAGGCCAAGATGCCACACACCTCTGAGTTCATCTACAGCTGCTGTGCCATCCGTTCAGCACCCAGCCCACCCGGTTCTCTCTGGGAGGTGGGGAGAGGGGAACAGGCCTTTCCAGCCTTGACAGCACATGCAGGCATGCAAGATGGACATGTGTGCTGCAGGCTTTTTGCAAGGATGTCAATGGGATCAGAGCTGGTTTCAGAAAGACCCCCAAACCATGCCAGTGGGGTCAAGGCCTCTGCCTTGGCTGAGGCAACCCCACCCTGGGATGCCTTCCCCTGCTTGTGTCTGGCTAACGCTTTGGGGGCTCAGCTCTAGTCAAGCTCCCAGGTGTGGCACGGGTGCCTTTTTTACCTTTTCCAGGCCCAAGGGCCACCTCCAGAGCCACACTAATCACCCTGCGCTGGACTTGTCCTCCCCTCCCCCACACCTGTGCCAACACCTGCCACCCTTGTTGGTATTTTCGTTTTAGCCACGGTAGTGTGTGCAGTGTTACTGTTGATGGATTCAGTATGACCCAGCTTCATGTAAGCCCTCTGCTTTGCTCTGCCCTGTATCCGACTCACAGTGACAGACCCGGGACACCATCGGTTGTGCTCTTGTTTGCAGCACAAAAACTTTATATATTTAATTTTTTAAAAAGATTTTATTTATTTATTTATTTGATATAGAGACAGCCAGCAAGAGAGGGAACACAAGTAGGGGGAGCGGGAGAGGAAGAAGCAGGCTCCCAGCGGAGGAACCTGATGCGGGGCTTGATCCCAGAACGCTGGGATCACGCCCTGAGCCGAAGGCAGACGCTTAACGACTGCACCACCCAGGCGCCCCTGCAGCACAAACACTTTAAATCACTCTCTTGGTTCCCATACTCCTGACTCATGCCTCAGCGGCGAGACTGTGCTCTGAGGACCGTAAAGCAGGGGGTACCACATCAACAACAAGCTTTTCGTCACACCTACTGGGCGCTAGCCTGTGCCTGACTACCTGTTGCCAAAATCCAGATTACACCTGAACATTCCCGTCATGCCTCCTGTCTGCTAAGGGCCAGATGTTTGGCATCGGGTTTCAAAACATCTGTTTGCTGGGCTGAATTTTTTGGTTGTCACTCTCAGGTTTCGTGTCACAAAGGCGGAAGCTCCGGGGTGGACACGTCACACCTCACACGTGCTTGGGGAACAGCCGTCCCCGCGGGAGCACAGCCTCGCTGGGTCATTGGATGCCGACTAGAGCAGCAAACGCAAGCAGGCAGGGCCGAGGCTCGGAGGGCAGGAGCTTCCATGCACTTCCACAGCCTTCCGTGTATCGCTTAAGGATTTTGAATGACGAGGGCAGTAAACCCACAGTCTCACACATGATCAAAATAAGTAACATACAGGCGTACGGCATGGGGGACAGAGGATAGTATTAACTTTGTGAGGTGACGGATGGTAACTAGACTCACGTGGTGACCCTCTCACAGTGCATGCAAGTGTCAAATCACTGTGTTGTACACCTGCAACTAATAGAATGTCGTACGTCAATTATACCTCAATAAATTCTAAAAAATGAAGAAATAACCCACAAGCAGAGTCGTCCACGGCCAGACACACAGGCAGCACATACATATGCTTTCAAAATACAGTTGGAGCCGCGGCGAATAAATGGAATTTTGGAATGATTTGCTTTACAGTTCCCTTAAGTAACATTATCTTGTTAAAGACATTAACCTCGGGCCTTTGCTGTTATATATTTGCTTTTATTGTTTTCATCCTGGGAGCAACCTGTAGGAGAGACACTCGTCAGGGAAGGAGGGGTCAAGGGTCGTGAAAACATTGATTTTCAAGGTGGCTGAACAGCCGTCTGGGGAACACTCGCCAATTATGGAAAACAGACATCACTTTTCAGAACCTGCTTTATAATTTGAAAAAAAATTTTATGAAATCTCCAACATTAATAATCATTTCATTGTGTGTCTGGCATGAGGGAACCTTGAGGGACCATCTCCTCTGATACGGCTTTTCTTGGGGCAAAACTACGCAGGCAGCTTTCCCCAGGGGCTGGGGCTGTCCGGCGGCACGTCTGGGGGCTGGACTACCCAGCCCAGCCCCACACCCCATCCCTCGTGCCCCACTGCCAAGACTGTTGCAAAACGCATCTCCATCTTTCTCTGCGGGGTTTTGGGGTAGCCTTCTCAGACAGCAGGAATTGGGGCTTTAGCTGATCCCTGTTCAGAAGTACCAGACCCCCAGTTTCCGACTCTGTAAAGCAGGGGATCCAGTGATATTGCTGGGGAGATGCTAGATAACAGAGTGAGGGGGCCACCAGTCACTGATGGTAGCCTCACCTGCGGCTGATAGGTGGCTGTGCTTCCGGCTCTGGGTGCTCTGCTCAGCACCCTTTGCCTGCCCTGTCCCACCTAAGTGGTGACATCACCAGTTCCTGCCAGGTCATTCAGACACCCCTCCTTGCAATCATCTCTAAGGCTTTAAGACAAGTTTTGTGGTCGCTGGGATATAACTCATTCCCGGTGGTGACAGAGTAAACTCTCTCCCTTCCTTATAAAGGTTAGTCTTGGGCAGGAACAGTTGGAGAACAAAATATGTAGCAAATTAATTCTAAGGGAAGAGCCTTCGTCAAGAAATCTGTGCAGAATCGAGTTTCCTGTCCTGCTTCCTTCTCCTGGCTTCCTTTCCAGGGCCACATTTTGCTGGCCCAGCTTCCTAGGTAACTGGAATATTCCTCCTTGGAACACGGCTGGGATCTGAGTGTCCAAAAAAGCCTCTACAACATCAGAGGCCTCATTAAGAAAGATTTTCAAAACCTCGTTGATCCTGCTCAGATACAGTGCAAATTTGTTCAGCTTTTCTGGAAGGCAATTGAGCAATATCTACCAAAATTGCAAGTATGAATAAACAGTGACTTGAATTCCCCACTGTTAGGGATTTACACAGAGGAAATAATTAAGGATGTGAGCAAAGAAATTTAACTCTAGGATGTTCACTGTGGCGGTGTTTATCCAGATACCCAACACCAAGGACTGAGTGAGGAAGCGGGGCCCAAAGGTGCAGGGGGTTCTGTTAGTGACACAGAAATACATCCCTGCTGTTACTACATAAGACATTCTCAAAGCTGCGTTCAGCTTCACCTCTTCGTCAGCGTGCGCGTGTGCGTGCATATATCAGTGTGAGCATGTGGGTGTGTGTGCGTGTGCAGATGTGTGTGTTCGTGTGTGGGTGTGCATGCATGTGCATGAGTGCGAGCACATGAGCGTGTCAGCGCATGTGAGTGTGCGAGTGTGCACGTGCATGTGCGAGGGTTGTGTGCACGGGTGAGCACACAGACTGCCAGCAGGCTAGCTGAGCCTGCGTCACAGCTCTGTCACTCCCTCTCTGTGACCTTGAACAATTCCCTTCTCCTCAGTCTAATAAATGGGGACTGTAATCATGCAAACCTGGAGGAACTTCGTGAGGATGAAATGAGGTGACCAGTGTACCGCTTTGTTTGCTTTTTTTTTTTAAAGATTTATTTTATTTATTTATTCGACAGAGATAGAGACAGCCAGCGAGAGAGGGAACACAAGCAGGGGGAGTGGGAGAGGAAGAAGCAGGCTCCCAGCAGAGGAGCCTGATGTGGGGCTCGATCCCATAACGCCGGGATCACGCCCTGAGCCGAAGGCAGACGCTTAACCGCTGTGCCACCCAGGCGCCCCTGTTTGCTTGTTTTTATTGTACTTTTTTTAATAATAATTTTTAATTATGTTATGTTAGTCACCATACAGTACCTCTTGACAGAGAACATGTGCTAAAAAAAATGCAGCGAAGCATATCTTTAAAACACACAAAGGTGGGAGAAGGACATTTAAATACTCAAAGCAGTTATCTCTGAACAGTGGATTGCCCGAGATCTTTTTCTTCTTGCTTCTCTGATTTTTCTAAGGAGAAGTTTTATCCATAGGTACCAGGAAGAACAAACACTCCTATCCCTCTGCATCCAGCAACGTGAGCAGAGTCGAGCTCACCAGCGGGTTGAGTAGGCAGCAGTCAGCCTGGGGTAAGAATGGCAGGTGGGCATGGCAGGTGAGCTAGGTGGGCCAGCACGGCCTGCAGATGACACCAAAGCGCAGTCACCCGCCCGCAGCCCCACACTGGTATGAGGCAGTGCGGGGTGAGGCTCAGCAGCGGGCCTCCTCGCTTCCCTAGCCACTGGGCTGCACTGCCGGCTGAGAGAGCATGGGCGGAGGGCAGGGCCTTAGAACCCCAATCTGTCTGAGTTTGGGTTGGGCAAATGTCCTGACTTCTCTGGGCTTTGGTTTCATCAACTGAAAAATGGGGAAAATAAGAGATGTCGCCCCATGGAGGCGATGTGAGGATGGAGTAAACCAGGTGAAGTGAGCATCAGTGAACAAAGCCAGAAGGGGCCCTGCCCTCAAGGAGCTGACATGAGCGCGCAAGGCCACAGGTCATCATGTGATCACCAAAATCCACGTAAACTTCAGGCAAGCATCTGTTCAACAAAAATTAACGTGTCCCTGCCCTGCACCAGGCACCATGCCGGTGTTGGACATACAGCTCCAAGTATGAGAATCAAAGCCCCTGCCTCAAAACTGATGATGGGGGAAGTTCTGTTTGTAAGTACATACCCATAAAACATGGATGTGAAGAAATCCCTGCCTTTCAAAATGTTACTAACTGGTGAGTGCGCATAAAGAGTACATGAGAGTTCATAGCAGTATTCTTTCAACTGTAGGGTTGAAATTTTTCAAAATTACATGTTGATGACATCTGCAAAGATCCTATTTCCAAATAAGGTCATGTTCACAGGATTATGACTTCAACACATCTTTTCAGGGACACAATCTACTCGTAACACTTCTCAAATCACTCAATGAGCTGAAATCCTTGTCTGAAGATCCAGTGCGGGGGGTGGGGAGGTCCAAACTAAGATAATATTCCTCTTCCTTATGTTAAAAACACATAGTGCTCACTTACAAGTACCTGGAGAGGCACAATAGAAATACGTGTTGATATTAAAACACATAATCTGGCTAGAGGCTTCAAAGTCTGCACAAAGGGCCCTGGGAAAGTTCTGGAAGGGCCACCTTAGACCAAAGTCTCCAGCAAGGCAAAGAGCCCTTCCATCTAAACTCTGACCAAGAATCTTGCAACCACGCAGGCTTCCTTGTGCATGCAGGGTTGGGAATTCTATTTCAGATACAGAACACATCAGGACATACAAGCTGTCAGCAAATATTTGCAGAGCCCAACACGGCACACCAAAGCAAGCCTGCTGCCATAATTACAGGTGAGAAGTACTGCTAACAAAGCTTTTCAAAGAAGTCAAATACACATCAATCAGGTAAAAACAGCAACAGCAACAAAAACAAGATTTTCTTCCTTGAGATCATCAAAGGGCTGCTCACTCCCAAAGTCTTGTAGTCAAATTGTTTATAGGGACCATGTCTGCAGCTCATCCCAGACAAAGATGGACTTCTGAGTGTCTTCCCTGAGCAGACTAGAGTGAACATCACACATGTCCAAAGACCAGGTGCAAATGCATGCTTTTGCTCCTCCAAGAGCTGCTATGTACATAACAGTTTTCTGGCCCCGGGAAAGATCAACTTTACTGAGAGCCTGAAAAACACACCACTGAGAATGCCACTGAAGGCAGCACTGCCACCACCACCACCACCAAAACTGAAGGCCAATGGCCTCTATGGTTTCTGCAGACACAGTACAGCCCTTGCACATAATGCCTATGCCTCACAGAGTAGATGCTTAATAAATACTTATTTAATGTATTTTCTCATATTAATAAGTAACTTGTATTTACTTATATTAAATATATAGATGCCTGTATGATATTTAACGAATAAATTGATCAATGGATGGATGAATGGGCAGAAGATTTATTTCTTGGTGTCCTAAGCCTCACTTCTCACCTGCCATGCTGTGGGCAAGTCCAAGCAGTCCAAGGGTGTGGCCACACAGAAAGAAGCCAAGACCTCGCTTGACGGCTCCTACTGAGTTCTGTGCAGACAACTGGCCCAGTTGACACCTCAGGGAGTGCACTGTCTTGGAAGTGGATCTTCCAGCCCTGGCTGAGCTGACCCAATGGAGCAGAGCCTTCTGCAGCAAACCCTGCATAAATTCTAAATCTATGCAAGATAAATGATCAGTGTTGTTTTAAGCCACTGAAATTTGGAGTGGTTTGTCCTGCAGCAGTAAATAACTGGACAGCTGACTGAAACAAAATCTCTAGATGCGGACTCCCAGAATCTGTTTTTAACAAGGGCACCCAAGGATGGAGGCCTGCTGCAGTTTGAAGAGTCCAGCCCCAGAGACTCCTTTAATGGACGGAAGCCTCTGTGTGTGTGAGCTCCTGGTGGGAAGGAAATGTACCACATTCATTGTGCAATCACCCAGAGAGAAGTAAGTAAGGTGCAGATTACTGTGTGTTGTGTACTCCTGTTGTAAAAAGTGCATTTTTGCTTATAGTTGCATAAGACATTTTTGGAAAGGTAGCCAAGAAACATAACAATGGTTGCCAGAGGGAGGGTTAGAGAGAAAGACAGGGTCTGCAGTGGGAGGGAAGTCATAAATTTTCATACTATTTTTGAAAAGACATATCCATTTTTTGCCCAGCTTATTTTATATTTAAATTATTTTAAAGGTGGGAGAAGCTGGGGCTCTGCGGTTTGACCCCACAGGCTCTGGTCCTGATGCACTGCTTACTAGGTGTGTGACTCACAGAGGTCACTTCAGCTTGCCAAACCTCAGTTTCCCCATCTGCCAGAGGGAATGAAAATACTGCCCACTTCCCAGAGTGGTTGTGAAGATTGGGTGAGTTGAAGCACAGAGGATGTCTAGCTCAGGGCCTGATGTACAGAACCTCCCATCAATGGCAGCCCAGAATGGCACTAGTCTTTCTGTACTCTGCACTTTAGGAATGGGTGTGTGCCCCACACTACTTTCCACTAGCATCTGCCTCAGCATTACGCAGGTTGACACCGAGATCCACACCCAGCCCAGCACCTCCTGTCCCTCTTGCCTTTACCTCAGGTGGCTATAGAAAGAGGTAAGAGGAGCACCTGATTCCAGGTGTGGAGGGTGCAGTAACATGGGAGGGGAGTGCCGCTGACAAACCCTCTACCAGCTCCTCGTGTTCCATTTTGGACTCACAGGGCCTCTCCCCGGGACACAGAGGGGAGCTATGTTACCCGACAGCATGCTAGGTAGACTCAGCTTCTGTGGGCTGACCAGGGAACCTCAGCACTACATGTGACAATGGATGGATGAGAGGAGCACTCTTCAAATGCACCTCTGGCCCAGGCACTCAGGAAGCAGGCTCGAGTGACCCAGCTTCAGCTCAGCAGACAAAGGACCATGGCTCAGAACTGAATCAGAGAGCAGGACCCATGGAGCAAAGCCTGCAGGCGGCAGGTGGGGAGACTCAGACCCTGTGACAAGGCATGGTGGTTAGGCAACCTCTGATCCCTGCCTGCATGGCCTCTGTCCCCAGCAACCTTCCTTATAGAGTGGTCATGAGGTTGAGGGTGAGGCCTTTCTAAAACAGCATTGGCACATGGAAAGTTCTCCTTAAACATGAGTTACTGTTACTGTCCCCAAGTTACTGGGAAAGCTGGAACAAGAACCCAAGTCTCCAGAATCCCCCATAACCTTCTGCCTTCCACTGGCCAGGCCTGAGATGCCAGGACAGTTCTTTCAACATGGCCCAGTGTGGTAGTGGGCTGAGGCTCCTGGGCTTTAAGTGTCCCTCCCTCCTCCTCTGTGAGCACTTAGGACACACATCTCCTCTTTCCTGTGTACCTTGTAGGAGGTTGGGGACACAAGGAAGAAAAATGCAAGCCAGTCTGAGGCCTCAATGGGTTCAAACTTGGGCAATAAGGATGCGAGGACAAAGCCCTGCTGGAGGTATAGGAGTGCAGCTGGAGCAGGGGAGTGGAACTCAGGAGGACTTCCTAGAAGAAGAGGCATCAGAGATGAATCACTTAAGGTCAGGCAGAGTGGAGTAAGATGGAGCCTCATGATGCCAGGTGAATGAAGAATAACCCCAGGACTCTTTCCCTCTCCCTCTGCCCCTCCCCCTGCTTGCTCACTCTCTCTAAAATAAAAAAAATCTTTTTAAAAAAAATAAATAAATAAAATGAAGACAAGATTAGTTTCAGGAGTGGTTGTGCAAAAGCAAACAAGACGCTATGTTAGTTGGGAGTGGCGTGTGTGATGGAAAGACCCCAAGTAACAGTGTAGGAGTGTCTGTCTCACATAATGCCTTGGGGATAGGTGGCTCCTCCCAGCTCACCAGAGTGCTCCCCATGGACTCTGTCCTCCAAGGTGGCAGCATAATTACCAGCCATCCTGTGAACATCCTGGAAACACAATGAAGGGAGAGACCAACTTGGGTCCTTGGAGAGCAGACTCTGAAACAGAGATTACACATGGGAGGTTGGCTGGGAGCTGCCCACTGGGACCCACCCCATGGGCCTGGAGAAGTCAGGCTGGGTGCAGCTGGTCCCACAGGGAGCACTGGAGCTGAGGCAGCTCTTCTGGAGCTTGGCTTGTCCTGAGTTGAGGCCAGGTGACCAGACTTTGTCCAGTCACTGGGTGGATCAGTCATTTAACAGGGGCTGTGCTCAGGAACAGCACTCATGTGGTTGAGACAGATCCCCTGTCCCATGGCTGTGAGCCATTGTCCACCAACTGCCCCAGCACCAGGGAGGAGCGCCTCCTGCTGAAGGGAAGTCCCCATCGGCCCCTGCAGGACACTGTTACAGGGACAGAGCTGCAAAGCCTTCTCTACCCAAGTGCTCGTGGGCCCAGCCAACCCAGGGGAGTGGGAGGGGCTCCACCAAATGAAAGATGGGAATATGGGGGTATAGGCTAACTAGTGTGGGCCAGCCTCATCAGTGCTGAGGGTGAGGCCCAGCACAGGTAAGAGCTCCCTGGGGTGACGTCAGTGAACCAACAAGTATTTGCTAGTCATGGGGCTGATTGCACAAATGTGGTGAATACACATGCCCTGCACTTGAAGGACATCACAGTCCATGGCAGGTGTTATCAAAGAGCATTCAAACATGATGCCTGAGAGAAGCACAGGCCAGGCTGGATGGGAAGTGAAAGGGGGCTGTGATCTGGGCACCCTCGAAGGATAGGGTCAGGGGTGTTCACCCGAAGGCCATCATCCAGGATCTTCTCCAGGCCTGGAGCTCTGAGATGGCACCCACTTTGCATGCAGGAGAAGCTTTGCAGAGCAGCTGGATTGCAAAATGGGTCTGGCTGGATGGGCAGGTTTCCTCCAGTGGAGGCCACTCCGGGTGGAGGACATGGCAGAAGCAAGGTTTTGGCAGGAGGCCCGAGTGGGGTCTGCAGGGAATCTCCAGGCATGTGGCTGGGTGGTTGAGTAGGTGTGGACACACTGGGGGAACATCCAGGATGGTGGGAGCCACACTGAGGAGGGCCTTGTGCGTTGGCCTGAGGACTGGGAGGTATAAACTTGGAGGCAGCTCTGAAGTCAGACACTGTGGGTTACACACCCAGGTCCTGCACTTCCTGGCCACACACTGACGGACAAGTGGCTTAACCTGTCTGAGTCTCAGCTTCCTCCTTCTCATAAAAAAGGAGCCAACAACAGGCCAGGCTTTGGGGCACAAGAAAGGCTTACATGAGATGGTGTGTGCCCCATGCATGCCAAGCTTGCATCACCCTGACTGGCAGGAAGGAGCGCTCCCTTATCGCTAGTCTAATTTCTGCCTTCATTGGAAACACCTGTACTATGTGTGACACATCACCCCAAAACTTAATGGCTTAAAACAGCAAACATGTATTTAGCCCACGAATCTGTTGTTTGGGCAGGGCTCTGCAAGAAGGCTCATCATCTCTGCTCCACAAGGAGTCAGCTGGGGCAGCTGGACTGGACACTGGTGTCCATGTCCAAGATGGCATGGCACAGGGCTGGCTGCTTGGTGTTGGCTATCAACTGGGAGTTCAGCCCAGCTGAAGGCAGCCAGTCTTGGTTCCTCTCAGTGTGGGTGTCTTGGGCTTCCCCACATCATGGTGGCCTAAGTTCCAAGAATGAATGTCCCAAAAGGACTGCACAAAAGCTATACCTCCCCGTAGGACCTGCTCCGGGAAGTCACACAGCCTTGCTTCTGCTATAGTCACAGGCCCACTGAGACTCCAGTGGAGGACACCCCAGACCCTCACTATAGGAAGAGCATGGCGGGTGGGAGGTCTCGTTGCAGCTATTTTTGAAAATACAATCTTCCAAATGCCTGATTGAAAACCTAAAAATGAGAGGGGGTGTGCTGGGACACATCCTAAGCCACTACCCTTCCTTCGCTCTGGCATGGCTCAGTCTAAGCTGGGGGTTGAAATCCCTCTCAGCTTCCTAGTCTGTGCCCACTGGGGAAATGGAGAAGACACAAATCACACCTGAGTGGGGTTAAACCAGACGTACCCAAATCATTAATGGGTACACGTTGCCAACCAACCTAGAGCTTCCATTAAAAAAATTCCACAGATTAGGACGCCTGGGTGACTCAGTCAGTTAAGTTTCCAACTATTGATTTCAGCTCAGGTCATGATCTCAGGGTCCTGAGATCAAGCCCCACGTCAGGCTCTGAGCTCAGCATAGTCTGCTGGTCCCTCTCAAATATATAGATAAAATCTCCTACCTGCCGCCCTCTCAAATATATAAATAAAATCTTTAAAAAGAAAAAAAACCCCATAGATTGTCCAAAGACATGGGTTGCTGACCTCATGTTTCCAGAACAGCTTATCTTACTCAACACAACATACTCAAACCCAAAGATGGAAGATGAGCTTCTGTAAATTAATATTTCTGGGTCAAGTTGCCCACTGCAAGTCACCAAGGATAGCGTAAAGCAGAAGGACGAAAACTAGCAAGGAGTGAATTGCTCTTGATTTTTTTTTTCTGCATGGATTTCCTGCTTCCCCACTCACTGTAATCAGAATATCTGCAGGTCTGTTTTTAAACACAGAGGACGCCCAGAGAAACTGAGAAATAAAAGCTAGGCATGGGCAGCCACCGCGGGGACTGAGGCTGTGTGCTCATCCTGACCTGCAGGTGCAGGGAAGGCGTGCCCCCTGGGGAAGCACCCTCTGCCCTTCCCAGCAGGCCCTAGCTTAATGAAGGCCATGTCACCTCAATGAGTCAACGGAGGGCTCCATTTCTTCTCATCTCCCTCCATTTGGCCCCTAGAGCAGGTGTTTGCCGAGCTCAAGGTCTCTCTGCTTACATAACCCTTGTTCCATTTGGAAGGATGAAAAATCTCCCTGGGGTTTATTGTAAACAGGCTTATGTTCACCCAAACACGGAGAGGAAAGGTCAGCGGATTATTCATGCGCCTCTGTCTCCCCGCCTGGCCCTCTTTACCCCCTACCAACTGCAGACATGTCTCCCCACCCCAACATCTGGGCGATGGCCAGGACCTGCGCCCAACCTCTCCACCAGGCCATCCGAGGCACAGGGCCCGGTGACGGGGACGAGGGCCAATCTGGCAGCCCTAACACTTCAGTGGGCCCTGCTTTGGCGACCATTTCCATCGGATCTCAAAGAGGAGGCGAGGGGGAGTAGAGGTGGGGAGCGGGAGAAATTTCTTGACAAGCCGCCATGAGTAGAGGCTTGCTCACGGAAAGACAATCTTTTATGATGACAGAAATGAATCCAGGAACTCATGGTGAGGGGCCAGCATGTTTCATGCAGGGGAGGGAGGACCCATTTACTCAAATGGCTGCTGTGATGTCAGTAACACCCACGCCCTAACTTGGTCGTGCACGGTGTATGCAGGGTATTTTATACACACGAGCGCATCTGAGATGGCACTGGTAAGCCCATTTCACAGACGAGAAGTGGGGGTTCAGCTCAGCAAGGAAGACTAACTCGTCTTAGCTCCACTTGGCGTCAGCTGGGGGAGCTTGACTGGAAGCTGCACACCCAACTCCAAGATGGCACGGCGCAGGGCTGGTGTGCTGGTGCTGGCTGTCGGCGGGGGGCTCAGCCCAGGTGAAGTCTGGGAGCCTTGCTTAGCTCCTCAGCTGGGGCCTTTTGTGGCACCCCACTCAGAAACGGCTTGGTTTGTCCCACGGATGGGGGCCTAGTTAGCTACGCTACGCACCTACAGGCAGGGCTGTCTGGCCCAAAACGCTGCTAAGAGAGACTGGTCGGCAAGTCGCGCAGTGGGTGGCTCTCAAGGTCTGGCCCCCAGCAATGGCGTCCCTGGGAATCTTGTTAGGTACCAAATTCTGACATCACCCCAGCTCTCATGAAACTCCAGGGGTGAAGGGCAGGAGGGGTGGTGCAGGCCCAGCCATCTGTGCCTCAACATCCCCTGTGGTGCTGCTGAGGCCCCAGATCAAGTGTGAGAGGTGCTACCCCAGGCCGAGGCCTGCCGGCGCCCCCCCCAGACACAGGACCAGCAGCCAGAGGCCGAGGGGGGTTGGGTGGGTTTTCCCACAGCGCGGGTCCAGGCGACCCTGCAACAACTGGAGGGGTGGGTGAGCAAGCCCACCGCCCCTGCCCCTCCCTGGTCCTGTGGTCTTTGGAATTCAGTTTCCGTCCTGCCCAGACATGCAAAGGGGTCAGGCCATCCTCTGAGGCTCCTCGCAGGTTTTGCTTAAGCCAGAGGGATAGCACGACGGCCTCAGGGCCCCACATGTGGGTCCTGGGGACACCCGGCAGCCCCAAGGCTAACGCAGGAGGGAGCTGGCCACAGTGGGTGGGAGGGCTCAGACAGCCTTGGGGTAGGTGTGGGCATCTGGACCACGAGGGTGGCTTGGGGGTCACGGGAGAGGGCAGAGGTGGGATCTCAGGAGGGTTGCCCACTCTCTCTACACTGAGGGCAGCTCTGGGCAAGTTAACAAACATCCCCCAACCACGGTGTCCTCACCCGTGAAATGGGTGAACCAGCCTTTATTGGGCACATAGAGTAATGTGTCCAGTGTGTTCATTGCGTGCTTCCATTGTGTGTTACTTTTGTTTTGTTACTTTGCTTTTTAGAGTGAAGATGCCCTGACCTTCCACTGGCTTCCAAGAGAAGCACAGAGCAAGGAAGTAGGGTATACCTGGGGTCTTCCCGCATGGTCCAGGCACCCACCCTGGTTACCATGGAGACCAGGCCTGGGGGAGCCCTGGGTAGAGGGGGCCGCATGGTGAAGGCACACACCTTGGGCTGCCCACTGATGCCCTGTTCCAGGGACTGGCGGCTCATGGCATGGAGCAGCTTGGGTGGGCCGGCCAGAGGAGGGGGGCGAGGAACAGGTGCTACCCACAGACTTAGCTAGAGGGTGCAGGACTCTTGTGTGGCTCAATGGTTTTTTTCACTTGTTCTTTTGGGGGTAAGATGGAAGGTGCAAAACTGTCCAACTAGATGAACAAGCCTCACCCCTTGCCACCTACTCAGATGAGAGCCAGGCAGGCTGCTGCTGTCCCCAGCCTCAGTTTCCCCATTCGTTCATGGGATTTACAAGCCTTCACCAGTTGAGCGAGACCTGCATGTGACTTAGCCGCTAGGATGTCTGGATTCAGACAGCCCCTGGTTTGGGCCCAGGCTCTGCAACCTCCACCCCATGGCTGCCCTGTGACTTGGGGAAAAGTCACTCAACTCTGCAAGCCTCAGTTTCCCTGTTGCTGTAGTAGGGTTGATGGTGACCCCTGCCTCAGAGAGAGACGGCCCAGGCCAAGTGCTTGACCACAGAAGTTACTTGAACAGCAGCTGGCGCTGCTGTTGTCTCCATGGCGATGGCGATGGCGATGGGTGGTCAGCCTCACTCTAGTTACCGAGTGCCCAGCCTGAGGGGTCTCCAGCCAGGCTCAGTCCCACTGCAGGGTGGGCTCCTCACTTCCATCATCTCAGATGGCCAGTCCCACCAGGTCCTAGGGCACCTCCCAAGCAGCCCCTGCCCAGCACCTGCCCCGTGCTCTCTACCTCACCCTGACTTACTTCCCGGGGTGGCCGGTTCCCTCGGAATGTGCCTGAGACAGGGGTGACCTGGGTCTCCACTCATCCTACAGAACAGCTTCAGTAAACACAGGAAATGCGGTTTTGTTCCCAGACACGACTGCACGAGACTCTGGTGGATAGGACATGCTCTTTCCAGGAAAAGGCTCTGAATCCAGAACTGACCCTTCCTGGATTCCAGACGTAGGCAAGGCCAAACCCCAGCTCCCCAGGAGAGAAACTCCCTGGCTTGGGTGGTTTTCTAAAAACTTGGGGGGCAATGATGTCACACTCGGAGGTCACAATTACATCAAGGAGGAAGGAATTGCCCACTTCCGTTCCTGTCTATTTGGAACAGCCAGGTCCCTACAGGGGGAGGAGCCAGACAGCCCCAGGCACTGCTGTGGGGAGGTCAAATCCCTGCACTGCCAGTGAGAGCTCTATGACATTGGACACGTTGCCGTATCTCACTTTCCTCACATGTCCAAAGGAGGTAATAACAGTTGTCATGGGATTAAATGAGGTCCATATGGTGACTAATGACGATGCTCTGGGTAAATGCTTTCTGCAGAGATGGATGTTTGGATGGAAGGATGGATGGATGCAAGCATGCATGGGTGGATGAATGGGTGGGTGAATGGATGGATGGTTGGTTGGGTGGGTGAACGGGTGCATGGAGGGATGGATGGATGGATGGATGGATGGATGGATACATGGGTGGATAGATGCATGGGTGGATGGGTAGGTAGGTGCATGGATGGATGTTGGATGGGTGAATGGATGAATGAATGATATTACAAAGGGAAAGAAGAAACCCGCCCAGAGTTTTTAAATTTTTGTTTTATTTTTGCACTTGAGAAAATGCAGTTTTAACTGTTGAAGGAGACAAAGAGGTGCGGATTAGAGGCACTGCGTACCTGGCAGAGTTGCTGTCCCAAGTAGCTGCCCCACCACTCACATGCATGTGTGTTTAGGAGAGTTAAATCAAGAACAGCTAGCTGCGTTTCCATAGGGACTTCACCTTTTTAAAACCTCAAACAGAGACACCTAGGGAAAATCAGTCAGCCTCAACAGCAAAGCAATCTGATGCCTGCATAAATATTGAATGAAATAAAATTTGATACAGGAGTGATGGACAGAGGGATGGACAGATCGACAGGCACCAGATAAAGCAAGAACAGCAAGGTGTAAACCGGAATCTGGGTGGGGGTGCGTGTATGGGTGTTGCTGGAGACGCCTTTCAACCTCCCTGTATGTCTGAACATTTCCATAATAAAAGCTGGAGAACACAATGCCCCCACCCTGAACTATCTTCTTCACAAAGAGTGAAGGTTAATTTTCTCACAGGTCCTTTGGGTCCTACTGAGTGGAGTCACTGCTTGACCCTCAACAGACAGCAGCAACCAGGAAGGTGCCAAGGACCATACCCAGGGGACTGTAACTGCCCAGCTTCGGGGCCCCGATGAGCTGGCTTTGTGTCAAACCCTGAGAAGTGGCAGGGGGGAGGCAGGGTGAGTGGCATTCAGGTTCTGCCCCCGGCAAGTCCAGTCCTCCGTGGGGCACTTCTGCTCCCACAGCTCCCCCTCTCTGGAGACCCCCATAATCCCTTTTTATCTCCTTAGAAATTTCTAGATTCTGACTTTGCCCATCAGGTTCCTAAGGAAGGGCCAGCTGCATTTCTGTAGGGGGCTGCAAAGATACATTGCTAAAACCTTAAACAGAGGCACTTGGGTTAATAACTGGACCCCAAGGTGAAATCTAGTGCTGGCAAAAAAATAATAATAATTATAAATTAAAATTAAAAAATTTTTGCAAAAAGGTGGCTAGAGACTAGACGGTTGGGTAGACGAATAGAGGCCTCCTGGGAACTCAGTGCCGTGGGTCTGCACTACATGGCTAAATCCATATTATATTTAAAACAGCCCTATGTGGCACTATGGTTATGATTCCCTTTTCCCACATGGGAAACTGAGGCACAATGAGGCAGTTTTATTTGTTTTTTTTTTCTGGTAGTGGTAGTGGTTTTTAGCCACGCGTGACAACCACCAGCAAGCCTGGGCCAGAGTGGGGATTTCGACCCAGCCAGTCTCGCCCCACTCTCCAGATGCCCAGTTTTGCCGAATATTGGAGGCCAACCCACCTTGTCTTCTTCAGGCTTATGGCGGAGCAAAGGGCACAGTCTGGCCAAAGGGTGTGCCCCCAAGTGGCTTCGGCCCGCTCCAGAGTTTGGCCGCCCCTTCCTCCTGCCCACATCGAGCAGAGCGCACCAGTGAAACTGACGCCGTGTGCCTGACACCAAGGATCGAGACCCCGGAGGACAACGGTAGGCCAGGCCTCCGAGTGGTCTGAGCCCAGGGACCATGGCCCCGAGGGCTGCAGCCACCCTGGTGAATCTCAGTGGCGACACAGACGTCAGAGAGGTTTCCTCCTCAGGCAGCGAGGGGAAGGCTCACATGTGGGAGGTGAGTCACCATAAGAACCCATAGTAATACTAATAAGGACAGGCATGAAGTCTCGGCTCTGCCAAGCCAAACAGGCAGGGGGTGGGGGTGGGGGGGCTGCTGTTAGTTCAGTTTATAGGTCTCTTTGCCCGTTTATGAGGCCGCGTGGTCTGTACCCTAAGTGGGCAGTATGGTCAATTCTATTATATCTGGGCCCATTCCAGGCCTCAGTGGTTTAAAGGAAAATCCAACCCTACAGAATAACGGTGCCCTGCCCAACGTCCTCACATACAATTTTCTGCGAATACTCCAAATCTACCCGCTTTTCAGAGGCTGTCTGCCCCAGTGCTGTTCACCAGCTGTGGCCCTTCGCCCAGCTGCCTGCACAGGCACAGCTCTTAGTGCAGCTGGGCTCTCCACTTGGAGACTTCAGCTCACACCTTCTCGGTCCTGGTGGTATGTCAGCCTCATCCAGACAGTTCTATGAGCTAGAAATACCTGCGTGGACTCCCAGATGTTGGATTTCAATGTTGCGGGGTTGGGTGCAAGGATAGGTATTTAGAAATAGCTCCCTCCCAAGTACTGATAAGTGGAGGGGATGAGGAATAGTTCTAACTCGTGGACATCAGAATCATCTGGTGGGGGGGGGGGCAAAGAGGAATAGCCCCAGCCCAGGCCGCCCTCTGATTCAGCAGGTCTGGGGTGGGGTCTGGGAATCCACGTCGTTTGAAGCAGCTTCTGGTGCAGCCCCAGCATTCGGGAAACACTGCTTGACCAGCATGCCCTTCCCTGGCAGTGGAAGCATCCCCTGCAAAGGAGGGGACGTAGTCTGCTACCAGCTTCCTTTCTCTCACCCTAGGCTTCCCTCCCTCCAGCTCCTCCTCCCCAGTCGCCCTCAGAAGAGGGTTTCCAGAGTGAGGTTCCTGACTGCAGCATGGCGGCCCCCAGGAGCAGGTGAGAAACGGCAGTTCTTGGGCACCAGCCCAGACCCACCAAACCAGAAACTTTGGGGTGGGAAGCAGCCTTCTGCTTTAGCGCACATCCCAAGGCAGGTCGCATTTGGTGGAGACCAAGACCTAGGATTTCCTGAAGACACATCCCCACTCATCAGCTGTGTGATCTTGGATAAGATGCTTACCATCTCTGACCCCATTTCTATAAGAGAACATTGCGTTTTGATCTGTGCATAGCCCTTTAGAGCAGAAGCACCTTTGCCAATTTAGCCTGAGGTTTAAGCAGCTCCAATCCAGGGACATGGCAGGGCGGGTTTTGTGGTCCCCACCAAGTTCAGATGAGAAAACTGGGAGACTCAAGGCGCAGCAGTATGACTGGATGATGGCGGGGCCAGCTTCTAATCCTCTCCCACCCTGCAGGGTGAGCCTAGGTCACTGCCAAACCCACTGCCAGCTTTCTAGGACCCCCCCACCCGCCCCGGGCTGCACGCCACACCCAAGGCCACAGGCAGTGGGTGGAGATGTTGGAGGTGCTCTAAGGCCAGCAGCTAAGAAACCCCGGGCTGTGCCTGGGGGTAGGGTGGGATTGTGGGGGGTGGGGGCTTGCCTTCAGTGGTTTTCACTAAAATGTTCACAGCAGCCGATCAGACAGGGGTCCTTGACCTTTGGGATGGGGCCCAGGGTCTCCGGCAGGGGCTTTGTGTTCCCACCACACCCACCATGGGCACGGGATTCCAAGCATAATCGCCTTGTAGGGACCTGGGCAGAGAGGCACCATCCTGTCCTGATGGGGGATGCGGGTGGGAGCACACCATCCAAAACTACTACCCGGCCAGGGCTGCAGCCCGGTAAGGCGAGTGGGACGCTTGCCTCAGGCCCCCAATTTAAATGGACACCCCAAACTCGAAATAATACCCAAAAATCCACGATGAACAAAACATCGAATTTCTAGTAACAGCAGAATCTGATCCTGAACTTACACAACCCTGCCTTAGTTGACACACCCTCAGCTTGGCCCTGGTTCCAATAAAACTTTATTTACAAAAGGGCCAGGCAGCAGGCAGGGGTGCACTAGTTTATTTTTGTTTTTAAATATATTAAAATATTAACTTCTCAATTACCAAGCTTTTTGGCATTCCCTTAAATTTTGCACCCAGTCCTGCCCCTGCCCTGCCCACTCTGACGAATCTGCCCTGGACCGAATCCTCCCACAGTGCCGTGCTCCTGAGCCTGTGAACCAGAGTCCCGAGGTGCTGGGTGCCCCAGCAGCCCCAGGGCGTCCTGCTGCCCCAGGTGGCTCCCCATTCTCCCCTCACTCAGCAAGACTGTATATTTGCAGTGAACATTCCCGAGCACATTGCTGCTGACAGGGCAGAGCCTTTGCCAGGGGTATTTGCATCAAAGTCTTTTCAACTTTAATGGTGTATGACATTTTTGAGACAAAATACGGTTCAGCTAATCATGTTTTAATAGCTCTACCTTCATAAGCAGCCTGACTGGTAGTGTATACAGTAATATCCTAATTTCTTAGCCCTGATGAGCATCATTTTAACCAGGTATTCAATTTCCCCATTTATAAATTTTGCTCTCAGATGTTGGATGCCAGGGAACTCTACAGAACAACGATACAAATATAATATTTAATATTGGATGTCAGTTTGGGTGTTCCACTCAATTTCCTGGAAAGAGCTCGAAACTCCTCTTATTTTGGGCAGAATATCCAATCAGTTCCATACTCCAAGACCCGGCCCGGACTGCCATGTAATACCACGTAACTAAGTTCTCTAATTTCTGAAATGCAAATTTGGAGCAGATGTAGGAAAAGCGTGTCATTTATTTCCAAATGCAACAGTTATCAGGCCGAGTGACCAGGAGGGATAATTAGCAGGGGCTGTGTTCAACTAGGCTACTTGTGGGGCGACGCACCCTGTCCCAGCAGGAAGGCACTTGAGGGCTTGCAGGCTTGTGCTCGTGTCTGCCACTCACGGGGGAAGCTAAGCTGAACTGTGGCCTAGAGCAGGTCCTGCAAGTGACTTCGAAGTAAAAAGTGAGTAATGGGATGCCACGGCGGCGGGAAGGTGGGAGGCACGCAGCCCCACCCCTCGTCTTAAACAGGAGTCCCCTGAAGCTCAGAGCGGGTCTGCAGTTGCCCACCCGGCCATCCTGGTGGGAGCCCTGCCTCATTAACTCCCTCAGTGCAGCTCACTCAGCTTGGGGACCACTTGGTCCCAGGAGACTCGAGGGGTTTCCTTTTGCACTGATGCCTTCTTAGTGACCCTGACGTATGCAGTCAGCTCAGAGAGCTCCCAAAGAGCAGAGGGTGTGCAGAAGCAATGCCACAGGCAGCCAGTGCCTCTGGGGACCGGGAGCAGCCTCAGTGGCGGCCAAGGGAGGGACATCTCTGGGTTGGAGGGCATCTTTTCTGGGATGTCACTCACTGACTCCTCACTCCCTTGGCTCCCCCATCCAAAGAAGGAACGCACGGTCCCTGCACGGAGTTCCCCGCAATGATATGAATGGGGTGTAGGAAATCATGAAACAAGGCGCTTCGAGCCTCCCAGTGGGAAATCGGGGTAAATTCCTGATGTCCAGGATGCGTGCTATTCCTGGTCCAAGAGTACCTGAGGCAAGACGACAGGCCCTTCTGAGGGACCTAATAAGGACACCAGAGATCTGGAAAGCAGGCAGCCTCCGGTCTAGTTCCAGCTGTTCTGGGACCGTGGGTGACATGTGCCCCTCTCTGAGCCTCAGCTTCCCCTTCTGTCAGAGGAGGAGGTTGGACACCATAGCTACAAGGTCCTTCCAGCTCTCCAGAATTCTCTCTGAGCTACCCGGGGCAAGGACGGAGGATGCAGACGAGGCCGGGAGGCCGGGTGGGGGGGGGGGCGGCAGGAACGTGGATCCTTTGCGTGTTTGGGCCCCAAGTAGAGCTTAAGGAGCCACAGCTGTGATGCCATATGGGGGAAGTGTGTGGGTGGTTCCAGTCTTTCCTGCCTCTTCCATTCGTGGTCCGGCCAAGTTGGGGAGCATCCTCCCTCTCCCCCTGCTGGAGGGTCAAGTCCCCACCCTCCGCTCTCCTCTCCTTCCTTCTTTCCAGACATCCAGCAGCCTAACCTCCACTACAAGGAGCCTCACTGTGGGAAGCAGACCGCCCCAAGTCTCCCTGCCGTCTGGGGGGTCTCCTGCTAATTGGGTCATAAAAGATGATCCCGCAGCACAGCTGTCTGCAAAGCTGGGCTCCAGTGACAGGGGACAAATGAAGTGCAGACAGTTAGGCAGGGTTACCTGCTGGAACTCTGCCAGCCCAGACCCAGGAGTGGGAGCGGGCATCGGGCACTTAGATGGGGCAGAGGAGAGGCAATTGGGGAACTCCCCCAGAGACCCCAGGGGGCTACGGAGACCCTCCATCCCCTGCAGGCCTCCTCACGTCCTGGCCCTTGTGCAGCTCAAGTCAAAGCTGCCAGACCCTCTTTGCCCCTCCGATCAGAAGAGAGCTGCTCAGCAGCAGAGCTGGGGGAGCCCTGAGCCTGCAATCCCAAAAGGCCCCATTTGAGTTCTGCCTCACATCCAGCTCCCACTGCCGCCTGTGCATCCGTTCACTCACTCATTCAAACATCTACTTACTGAGAATCTCTGACAGTCCTGGCTCTAAACTGGGCATTAGGAAAGCACAGGCCTGTTCTTGTCCCCCATGTCTGTCATCCCCTTCCATGGGAACACAGCCTGTGTTCAACTGGGCATGTGACCACCCAGAATTCAAACTCCCCCCTTCCTTGCAGCTAGAGGTGTCTGGGTGATTATAATCTGACCAATCAGATAAGCAGAATGTGGTGGACCCATCCTTAAACAATGGCACAGCTGACCCAAGCCCTCTGCCCTTTCCTCTCACAGGTCTTCTTTCCTACTGGCTGGAATGCAGATGTGATGGCTGGTGCTGAAATGGCCATCTTGAGCAAAGGTGGCTTTGGGCAAAGAGGCAACACGTGGTAGATTCATTAGATAGAAGAAACCATGTCCTGAGGGTGTTATGGAGGAGAGGCCCTGCAACAGCCCTGACCTGCCTTCCTCCAGACTTTGTTGTGAAAAAGAAAACAAACAAAAAACCCTGGGTTTCTATTGTTTCCAGCTGAAGATAACCAAAACCCATGCGCTAGGTAATGACACTACTCAGGGGGCATGCGGTACTAGCTGTGCAAGGGGGCCCATGCCTGGTCTTAGGGATTAGACGAGGTCTTCCCAAGGAGGCTGCTGATGGCTGTGACCCGCAGGGTGTGTTGGCCTGGGGAAGGCAGGTGGCAGCGGCATTTCAGGGACAAGGCAGGCTGAAGGGAGCACAGCATGTGTGGGGAAGCACTGGGTCCTTCAGGGAGGTGGGGGACCCCCTGTGCTGGATCTGCGAAATCTGAGTTGGCATCCTTGACTCAGAAGGAGAGAGGCTCACCGCTCATGGCACAGCGCAAGGCCATGTGGCTTCCTGGCCTGTAGTGCTGCCTTCTGGTTCTGAAGACTAGCAGACACCTGCTAATAGGCTCACAGAGAAAGTCACAGTTGTGGATCTTAGCCTCCAGGAGTGGCTTGGTGGGTCAGTTCATGCTGCCTCCTTAGCCCTGGGGTCCACGAGTTCCATGACCGGATGGTCAGCACCCTCCTCTTAGGTTCAGACAACCCCCTTCTCTCCGGAAAGCCAGCAAGCCCCAGTGTGCTAGTGAGCAGGAGGGGCCAGAATGAAGCCACCCCACTGCCCAGCTCTGTGACGCTGACAGGAGTCCTCCCCAGGCACGGGACAGGCTGTCTAATGGGAGGGGTCCATCCCGCAGGGCCAGCGGGCCAGCTCTGGAGCAAGGAACAGACTTCCTGGTCCTCGTGGTCACCCTGTGTCCTGTGACCACGCCAACTTTCTGAGCAGAAAGCACTCCGTGAGGTTACCTGTATTCTCAAAGAACATCTGGTATGATCCATCTGTGTGGAAAGGCTCACTATTGTCCTAAGTCTGTGATGCGAGATCAATACGGAAATCTAGGGTGGGGAGCGGCCACCACTGGGGGCTGAAGTAGAGACAGTTATCCCCATTTTACAGAGAAGCAGCTGTCCAGAGCTACCAGATGCCAGAGGCGGACACTGTCTGACTCTCGAGCCTGTGCTGCTACCCACGGTGTCCGAACAAACCCTACAGCACTCCGTGCATTTCAAAACGGGGATGACCATGGCCAGTGTGCACGGAGCATGTGGTGTGTGCTGAGCCGCTAAGCCCCACCAGCCATGAGGAGGTGCCGCTGTGGGCTCTCCAACACTTGCGGGTCCGGGAAATGCATCTGGAGCCCAAGACCCGGGAGCAAGCAGAGAGGACAGTATCCTCGGCCGCACAGCACGCCCTCCCCAAAGAAGAATGAGATGTGATTTGCTATTCCTCTCACCGGGATTCGATCACATAGAGAGGGCTGCTCCCGCAGGGGAAGTGGCACCAGGGAGCAAGCAGCAGAAATCTGGAGACACAGCTGGCTGTGTGGATCCTGCCCAGCAGCTGGTACACTGTAGTCCGTCCAGCTAATGTTATCGCGGGCGGCCGGCGCGCATTCTATCACTCAGACAGAACAGGGGCTTCCCTGCATTGAGAACTTCCCCAGTACCATCTATTCGCCCATCCCGTGTTCTCGTTATTGCCAGACAGCAAAGCTCAGCATTTGTAGGACAGTCACTCACCTGAAGACGCCAAAAGCCCCCAGCAGTCAACATCAACACCCCAGCCTGCTGCCTCCCGAGGCTCTCAGTCCAGCCTATGGTAGCCAAGTGAATCTAGGCTCCCACATGCAGCATGCCAAGAAGACTCAAGATGACCGCTGCCCCTGAAGAGACCCTCAGTGCCATGTGGTATGAGCTGTCTGCAGGATGCTCTGCGGGCAGCCACCCCAAGACCCTCTTTAGTGAAGACGCTATTCGACACTGTCAAGAAGCAAGAATGCATGGCTGAGCTCAGGCCACTTCAGATGCATTTTCTTTTTGTGGATTATTAAATTACATGCATGTTTAACCAAAAACGATGATCTCCTCTGTTGGTTTTGGAGCACATATTTAGGAGAGGTATTTCAATTCTGTTGACGTTTAAAACTAAAAATCAAAACATCATTTTTGATGTTCAGGCTGTTTCTTCTGCAGAAATACACACTGTGGTGCGTTACAATCATTTCTCCACCATTTCTGCTTTAGATGTACGTGTAGGTATGTTTATTTGGTTTTCGACTACGTTTTTTGCTGAAAAATCAGGATCACATGTCTAATCTCAAAGGGTGGGTTAATCCGAGCTGGGATATAAATTTGGCAAACGTTCCAACTGGTTTAACATCAACAAATGGCGTCCATGGGGGGAGCAAGGACAGTTGCCAATTTCATACTTTGCAAAAGATAGTTTTCTGTTGCGTCCCCCATATTGTTAGAAACAAACTACTTTCTTATTTGGAAAAAAAAAAAAAAGCCTTGCCCTTTTATGGGAAAACCAGTTCGGCTCTGTGTATATTATTCCACATGAAAGCACTTTGGTCTTCATTTGTGGCTGCCTGATTACAAAGACAAGATCTTTAATTAAAATTGGTTTGGTTATGTGTATTTCTTTCAAAGAAAACCATCGAAATAGCATTTGTGACTCATTACCTTCTTAACAGGGATGCTAGCCTATCTGCCTCATTATTTAGCCTGTTCTGACCAGGATGCTGACCTTGAATGACAAGGGGATGTGCCTCTGAGGAGACACGTCTACACCCTGCAGTTGGCTCTCGGGTTCTATGACTTGACCTGGGGAGTGGCTTTTGGTGTGTTCCGTGTTCATACCTCGAGGACACATGAACTGCGGGCTCTTCACTGAGTTCAGGAGCACAGGGCTGAGGCTTGTGCAGGGCAGCTGGCATCTTTTGGGTGGGCCCTGGGCTGGAGCGCTGGGGGATGCCCCCACTCGGCTTGGCTGGAAGGCGAGGGAAGGCAGGAGCTGATTTCCTCATTATCCCCATATGCCCAGGGAGGGTTTGGGGTCACGTGGCTTTTGGGAACGGTTTCCAGGAGAGGAACAAGATTGCCTAGATCCGAAAGGCTGTCTAACATGTTAGCGAAATTAGTGCTTAGCAATATTCTTGAGAATTCTGTGGTTTGGGCATTTTGTGTTTTTTCCTCTGCCAAAACAAGCTTGCTAACTTCTCTGCTTCTCTGTTTGTTGCAAAGAAAAGCCAAGGGACTCCACGTCATTTGCACACCTCACGCTGACAGCGTCCTGTGTTCGCAGGGTAGGAAGTGAGGCTCAGCCTCAGCTGTTATTAACAGGATGACCCAGGCTTTCCCGCTCTCCCAGCGCTTCCCACCTCATTCCAGCGGCGGCTGCCCTTCTACCCGCCTCTCCCATGCACCTCGTGCGTTCAAAAATCGTACACGGTGAAATCTGAATCTCTGCTCTAAGTGTGCGTGGTATTTTCCACCTAGATAAGACTAACCGTATTCCAATTCCTCAGGCAGATAACGATGACAAGAGCTCATCTTTAGCGAGCACATAGTAGGTAACTGGCCCCTATCTGTATATGTAGTGTTCACTGATGCATTTAATCCTCACAATAACCTGGAGCCAGATTGATGGCTGGGACTGAATGCTGGCTCTGCTGAGCCCTGTGACCTTGGGCAAGTTACTTAACTTCTCTGTGCCTCAGAAAGATTTACCACAGTGTAGATTACATGACAGCTCTCATAATGTCGTCAAGTAAGTGGGATTAAACATGCAATGCTCTTAAGAGTCACGCTGAGTACATACGAAGCACCCCCGTGACACGTTGGCTATTACATGTTGGCTGTTGCCAATGCCCTAACGCAGAGTCATTGCCAAAGGCGTACAACGAACTGGTAGCGGAGCTGGGAGCCCAGGCAGCTCATCACTAGACCAGTAGCTGCAGAATGCCACTTCTGTGTTAAGGGTATTTGCGAAAAAGGACTCCTCACACAAACATGGTTCGTGCGCTGCTAGGGGTGGCCGTGGGCGAGCGCCATGAATCCTGACCCTCCTGGAGGGCAGGACCCACGTCTGAGTCCTGTGAGAGAAGGAGAATGTTAAATGACAAGTGCTCACGGTCTCCCCCTGTGAAGAGAGTGGCAGCAGCACCATGCAACAGCCCATGGGGTCACCAGCCGAATGTCCCCAGCCGGGCTTGCCAGCATCGCCGCAGGGGAGTGCCCCGCGGCCATCCCAGGGAAGCTCGGCTCACTGTCGTGACAACAGCACCAGGACAGCGTCATGGGGAAAAGTGACACACAAAAGTGCACGCATCACGGGCTAACTTTTTTGCGGGGGAATAAGAACGTATAGATTTGCATTTTCCCTTATATGTACAAAGAAACTCCGGAAGAGTAAAAGTGGGTCTCTGGGAGGACCGGGGGGTAAGGTGATAAAAACTGGATGGATGGGGCACAGAGATGGGTGCGCGCCGTGTAGACTATACTGTGTCAGTATTTACATATACAACACACGTGCAGTGTCATGATTACATACACAGCACATGTGTATCTAGTGCATACATACGTATCATACTTAATAGATGGTATTATAGATAGTAATTAATAAATTAATAAATAGATTAATATGGCAATTAATATATATTTTAATCTTTGTGAATAGGTAAATGTGTAAACACCTGATAACACTGCTTCAAAATAACATGAAGCAAAATTTTATAGTAAAAAAAAAAAGGAGCAACAAAAAACTCCACAGTCATAGTTGGGAGATTCAAAAATCCCACTCTCAGTAATTGAAAGAACAAGTAGGCAAGAGAAATAAGCAAAAATATAAAAGATTGGAACAAACCTGTCAACCACCTTCCCCTAACTGACTTTACAGACCACTCAATAGCCGTGCTGCGCTCCGTCCCGCTGAGCCCACGTGCAATACCCACCAAGACAGACCACATGAGGGGCCACGAGACAAGCCACAGCAGCACACCGTGGGGAGCTGAACGTGCAAACCGTGCTCCCCGACGGCAACAGAATTAAACTAGCGACAAACCACAGGAAGATCCCTGGAAACATCACAACCCACTTGTAACTTGAGGAACACACTTCCAAATAATCCATGGGTCATGGGAGTCACAGGGGAAATTACAAAATACTTTGTGACGAAGGGCGAGGAAAGCAAAGCGTCATGTAATCTGCGGCATGCAGCTAAAGCGACCCTGAGAGAAATTTATAGTTTTGATGCTACGTCAGTAACATGAAAGCAAAGTCTGTGGTTAATGGGCTCAGCATCCATATTAGAAAGCTAGAAAAGGAATTAGTCAAACACAAAGTAAGTGGAAGAATGAAACTAAAGAACAGAAATCAAAGAAATAAAAACCAAGTAACAGAAAAATTAAAAGCCAGAGGTCATTTCTTTGCAAAGACTAATACAATGGATAAGCCTCAAGCTCAATGATTAAGCAACACATAGAGAATGACTGATACCAACTATTAGTAATCAACAATGATTACTAATTTAGTGGGGTAAAGGACGGGGCAACTGGGCATCCTTAGGGAGAAACAAGTGAACCTTGACACTGATGTGACCCCACACACAGACCGTACTTGACGTGGACGGTGCGCCTGGATGGAGGCCAGCCGCCAGACAGAGTGCGCTGTGTTAGCGAGGACCCAGAGAGCACTCAGGACGAAATTTAAGATTGCTAAACCGGGGGCGCCTGGGTGGCTCAGCAGATTTAGTGTCCGACTCTCAATCTCAGCTCAGGTCTTGATCTCAGAGTCATGAGTTCAAGCCCCGTGTTGGGCTCTATACTGGGTGTGGAGTCTACTTAAAAAAAAAAAAGGCTGCTAACCTGTACTCCACCAAAACTTAGGACTTTTGCTCATCAAGGGACACCATTAAGAAAATGAAAAGAGGGGCGCCTGGGTGGCACAGCGGTTGAGCGTCTGCCTTCGGCTCAGGGCGTGATCCCGGCGTTATGGGATCGAGCCCCACATCAGGCTCCTCCGCTATGAGCCTGCTTCTTCCTCTCCCACTCCCCCTGCTTGTGTTCCCTCTCTCGCTGGCTGTCTCTATCTCTGTCAAATAAATAAATAAATAAATTCTTAAAAAAAAAAAAAGAAAATGAAAAGGCCACTGGGTGTTATATGCAAACAACGAATCATGGATCACTACATCAAAAACTAATGATGTACTGAATGGTGACTAACATAATATAATAAAAAAAAGAAAGAAAGAAAATGAAAAGGCATGCTACGGGTTGCGAGAAACATACGTAATGAAGGACTCGTACCCGGGATACTCCTACGGCTCAATGATTAAAAAGCTGAACTACTCCAGTTTCAAGATGGGCAAAGGACTTGAACAGGCTTTCATAAAGGATGATACTCAAGTGACCATTTTATCACATGAAAAGATGCTCGACATAACTGGTCACCAAGGGCCTGCAAGTCGAAGCCTGAAGACAGAGGAACGCACACATCAGAAGAGCCAACATCTATACCAGCGGCGCTAGCAAACGGTACCAAGGACGTGGGGAGCGGGCGTGCTGGCACGCCGCCGTCAGGCTCTAACTGGCACGACCGCTTTGGAAAGCAGCTTACAGTCTTATCAAGTAAAGCACGTGCTTACCCTTCAGCCCAGTGGTTCCACTCCCAGGCATTTACCCGAATGAACAGAAAACAGATGTCCCTAAAAAGACTAGTACCGGGACGCTCACAGCAGCTCATTCGTAACAGCCAAGTCTCCTCGACAGGTGAAAGGACAAACACATTATGTGTAAATAATGGAACGAGAGGCAATTTTTTAAAAAGAGCATTGAGGCACACCCTCTGATGGATGACGTTCAAGAGCGTGCTGACCAAAAGCAGCGGGACACACAGCGCCTGCCCTGGGCTTGTAACACGGAGCTCAAGGACGGGTCAGCGAGCACGGAGGGAGAAGTCAGAGCACTGCTTTGTGGGGCCCCGGGGCCCTGACCACAAAAAGCCATGGATAAGCTTTCTGGGTGCGCAGGGAGCCGCATGGCTGTGTGATTCATCAAACCCACTGATCTGTACATTCAAAGTCTCCGCATTCCCTCGCACGTAAAGTAGATCTCAATGGAAAAACCTGCGTATCCAGAAGACTCCTGGCCAAAACCCTTTACCCCGTATCTCCAGAGGTTAGGGACCAGGGATGAAGGTGTGATGGGGGATAGGGGTGGGGGTGGTTACAAAGCAACACCAAAGACCCCTATGTCGCTGGCGCTGGTCCGTATTGTGACTGCGTGTGGATCCCCAGACCTACAACAGGCGAGGAAATTGCACACAACAAAATGCACTGGCCCAGAGCGCAAGCAAAGCCGCGGAAATCTGAATGAGATTGGTGGATTATGATGTCAGCATCCTGGTGGTGCTATCGTACTGCTGCTTTACAAAGTGCTGCACTGGGAGAGACAGGGGAGCGGGTACACCGGATCTCTCTGTGTTATTTCTTATAACCCCATGTGAATCTGTGAAAAGTTGAAATTAAAAAACCATTACTCTGCCCCTCTTCATCCTTTTCTCTCCTACTAACTGGAATGTAGATGAGACGGCTGGAGTTGATTCAGCCATTTGGGGCCATCAACTGGAGGCTGCAAGGGAATGGAGGCTCTTCACAGAGAGCAACAGGATGGGAGGGACCCGGTCCCTGAGGACTTCACGAAGTAAAGCACGCCAGAACCACACCATCTCCCAGGGCTTTCACGAAAGAGACATTTTTCATGCATTTAAGCCCTTGCTGCTCAAAATGTGGTCCACAGACCAGCAGCCTTCACATCACCTGGGAGCTGGTTAGAAATGCAAAATCTCAGGCCCAACCCCAGACACACTGAATCAGAATCTGCATTTTCAACAAGATCCCTGACTGATCCATGCAGATTAAAATTTGAGAAGCACAGATTCTAGCAATTGCTATTGCACATGTGTTCGTTTTCAGCCGTTGCTAACTAATGCAGTACCTTACTGCTAAATTTCATAATAACCATCCTTAGCAATTCAGCAGCACTTGTGCTCCCTGAGAGCTATTTCCCAGAATGAGAAGATTTGTAAAGAACCAGCGTCTCTTATGCATGAACATATGTGGAGGTGTGGTTGACACGCCCTGCCCAAATCCCCTTGGCCACCTGCAGCTGCAGACATACCTCCCAGCGTGCTGACAGCATCCCACCCCTAGCACCCCGTGCGTCATCCTTCCCACCTGGAGAGGGGAGGGAACCAGTGAAGGATGAGAGTCTTGGATAAGTGCCCAGCACTCATGCCTCCAGTGGGCTGACTCCCTCACATCTGTCGGAGGGTCTCCAGTGGGAGCCTGCTCATAACGCATCCACATGGCCTTGTTCTTTTGCCCCTCCCTGTCTTGCTCTCTCCCCACTCTCTCATTCCTACTTGCTGCAATCTCCCCCAGGTGGACCCCAGGATGCTTCTTGGGGGCCCAAACCTAGACATCTACAGATGAAGAGTCATGAACCCCAGCTTACAACACTCAGGGAGCTGGCTCATTTCACGCAGTGCACCCACAAGGAGGAGGGACCACGCCTGTCCTAACAACGTGTGAGTGGCTTCAGTTGGGGGAAGGTTAGGCTGCCCTTTGGGAGATGTCACCGGGAAATCACACAAATTCCCGAGACACCCTGGAGCGTTGGCACACCTCAGAGGGCAGTGTCTCTGTGAGAGTGGAAGCCGATGCTTGGCCCATGTGTCCAGTCTTAAGGGAACGGCCGCTGTGCCCTTCCCTGCCGAGCACCTGGGACGACCTCTTTCCAAAGGGGCCAAGAGCTCGAGCCAGATGTGGGGAATGCAAGCCCTAAATCTAAACCGCTGATTTCCTGACAACCAGTCCTGGTCACAAAACGGCCTATGCCGCATGTGCCAGTCTCATAAAGATGTGAAACAGACTCCAAGAACAGAGAGGTTGGGCAAAGCCTCAGAAATCAAACCATTTTCTTTCTTCAAAAATGTGTATTCATCTTGAAATCGACAACTGGCAGAAGAATATCAAGATGTGCAGCGACTAGTCTCCCCTTCCCGCCTGTTTCTACCCTGCTCCTACTCCAAGGTCACCTGCCTTGACCACGGGCCCTGGTGTGTCTGGGCAGACTTCTCTCCCTGTTGACACAAATACGTATGAACATACGGAGTTTTCCTGGGGTTTGTATTTACAGAACTGAGTGGGGTAGGACCATAGTGTCGTGGTTTAATGCACAGGTTTCTAGAGCCAGGCTGCTTCAAATCCTGGCTAGGCCCACTTATAGCTGTGCGTCCTTGGGCAAGCGCCTTGGCCTCTCTGTGCCTCTGTTTGTTCATGTGTGAAATGAGACAGATAGCGATGCCTGCCGCACGGTGCTGTTGTGCGGGTTGCGTACGGGGCCTAGCCCATGCCGGGCCGGGGTTTGGTATTATTCCCATCATACGGTTTTCCTTTCTCATCTAAGAACGTCTCATGGCCATTCTTGCCAGGTCAACAGATGTTACCTCATTACACATGTTCCTTTCCAAGCTGGCAATGCCTCTCCATGGGAAGTGGGTGGGTTTATCCCTACTTTACACATTAAAAAATAAACTGGCTCAGAGAAGTTAATTAATTTGTCTGAGGGAATGAAGCTAGAGGCCATTATGGGACAAAAAGGGGAAATAGAATAATCCTTTGAAAACATTCTGAAGTACGTCTTAGCCTCTTCTTTTTTAGGCTATGAAGGGCTACGTCTGGTCCTTGCCCCGCCCCCTCCCCCACCCCGAGTCCCCTTTCAGAGTCTCTCCTGGAGAGAGCCATCCATCCCCTCTGTGGTTTTCATGGGCACAAGGGACAAAGTCCTGTCACTTCAGGGAGTCTCCCTCTCACCTAGCACTCCCGTACTTACATTTTGGGTCATTTCTGTTGTTATTACGGGGGCTGGGGCGGATCAAAGTGCCGGGATCCTCGTGTCACCAGCGATGAACTACTGGCTTCCGAAAGTCTGTGTCCGCAGCTGACAACCGGCACACTGGCCCATCAGCCCAGATGCACGGGAGCTGGCATCATCAGCCTGGTGGGGACGGTGGCGGACGTTCCAGGGGCTTCTCCTCCTGCTCGGCCTCCCCCCGTGGGAAGTACAGCCAGGTGGGCAGGGGCTGCTGCCCTCTTGTCCTGTTCTGGGAACCATTTTGTTCAGTGAAAAGAAAAGCAGCACTTTTGTCCAAGGGGAGCAGCACAGTACCTGGTGCACAGGCCACTTAAACCCAGGGCGCCCGCAGCCCCCTTGGCTTCCTGCACTGCGCGGCCACGTCTGCGGAGAGCAGCGACCTGTGCGCCCTCCCCTCGGCGCAGGCGCCCCACCCCTGCGTCCCCGCAGCAGCTCGCCCACGGAGACACGTTTTGCAGGGTGGAGCCACTTTTGAATTAGCTACGTGCTCAGGTGGTTCCATGGACCCCGGTCCAGAAGGGCAGTGTCAAGAGTCTTTCCCTGTTGGGGCGCCTGGGTGGCACAGCGGTTAAGCGTCTGCCTTCGGCTCAGGGCGTGATCCCAGCATTGTGGGATCGAGCCCCACATCAGGCTCCTCTGCTGTGAGCCTGCTTCTTCCTCTCCCACTCCCCCTGCTTGTGTTCCCTCTCTCGCTGGCTGTCTCTATCTCTGTCAAATAAATAAAAATTAAAAAAAAAAAAAAAAAGAGTCTTTCCCTGCCACCCTTTCTCCGAGCTTCTGAGCTCCCCATGTGCCACCAGGGCTGTCTGGCCGTCTGTCTGTCCTTCCGTCTTTCATATCCTTCCAAACCCGCTGACACCATAAATCCGCCCATCCACAGGTAGCCTTTCTCCCAGGAGGAAACAGCTTTTCTGAGAGAGGGATATGAGAGCTTTGTGTATCATCTCTGTTCGCTGCCGTCGGGACGGCTCCCCAGGGCAGTCCCATAAAGGGTTTGTCTCTGGTGAGGGCTGTGGCCGCTGCGCCCAGTGCAGCCTCCAGAGCAGGCCGCTGGTCCCCACCCTCCCGGAGCAGCAGCCGTGAAAGGCCCCCTTTGTGACAGGCAAGTCACAATGCTCTCTTGTCAGAGGGTCTCCTGGAGCGGCCATGAGGCGGGCAGCCGGCGGAGCAGAGCAGAAGGAAGGGAGCAATTTTGTGGTGGTTTCCATGGCCCAGTGGCCCTGGTGGAGGCTCTCACGTTTCCAGGCCCGAGCCGGAGTGCAGGCTCCTTCCTCAAGCAGAGCCGGCCTTGGACAGGGAGGCCAGGAGTGCTGGGCACAGGGACGCCACTCTCCCTGGGACACACCAGCCCAGAGGGGGACGGAAACACTAGGAGGCCAGGGTGGCCAGAGAAACCAAGGCTTCCCAGGAGGGCGTGATGGCCAGGACAACATTCAAACCTGCAGTTACAGGCGACTCCCTTCTTCCTGTTATTCTAAAACTAAGTGCTTCACACATTTGGGAAGTATTATTAAATAAGGGTCTGCTGGATGGCCTGTGGTTGGAGCTAATTTCTTCCAGTTTGCAGAGCATCTAGTTACCCTCTGGAGCCCTGAGAAGGACCTGTCAGAATGGCTCGGACCGCAACGCCACTTGCCACTCGTGAACTTTTTGGCTGCCCCCCTCCCACGTGCCTATGCCTGGGAAACCTGCAAGTGCTTTCCTCCCAAGGCCTCCGTTCTCTCCTGCTGGCGTTTGAACGTGAACTCCAAAGCACCGGCATGATCACGGAGACCCCAGCACAGATATTCTTCTTGTTCGCTCTGCTGGGAGGAAAGTTTGGGGTTTTAGGTTGTCTCAGGTTTACCAAAGACAAATCTGTAACTGATTAATAACAACAACAACAAACACACAAAAACACCTGGCGTTTAAGAAATTCTTTTCATGTTTCTCTAAAGTGTCTGATAGACACAAATTCTCAAGACATTCCAGAAAAGACAGAGGGGATTTTGCCCTGTTTGGGATAAGCAGATACACACTTTTTCAAGAGTGGAATGAAGTTCGCATTTGTCGAAAGAAAATGTGGGTCAGGGCTAGGACTCTCAGATGTGTGTCCTGCCCCCAAGGGTGACCTCCTAGGATGGCATGTGCTGCAGGCTCAGGGGAATAGGTTTTGGAGCCAGGGGAGAGGGTTCGGATCCTGGCTCCTCCATGTGCTAGCCACATGACCCTGAACAATCTACTGAGCCTTTGGGGGCCTCAGCGTCTTCACCTGTAATGCAATAATCACATCGAGCTGCATGACTAAAGGTATTAACCCCTACAACTTGGTTAAAGGCTCCTGGTGCACAGTAAGTACTCAGTGAACATTGCTATGGTTACGTTCCCTTCTGCACGTGTGTGAGGCCCTGCCTCTATTGAGAAGGCGGTCCACCTGTCCGTTTGTCTTGTGGCAGACAGGCTAGCAAATGGGCACAGCTCTGATTTTCTTCCTGCAAATTAACAAACTCAGACAAGGAGAATGATTGGCTAAAACCTCATCAGCAAGTCTCTTAAAATCATTCCCGGTGGCTGGGCTGGGCACATGGACCCAACAGAAGACACTGGCAGAGTGGCCCACAGCCTTGCCTGTTCCCCAGATCCCAGGCCTGCAGGGCAGTGACACAGCTGGGCACAGTGTGGGCAAGTTTTGTCAGTTTGTGTACGGACTCGGCCAGGCGGCAGTGCCCAGTTACTCAAGCAAGCACTCATCTAAGTGTTGCTCTGAAGGCACCTGGCGGATGTGGTCAGCACCCAGAGTCCATTCGCTTTAGGTAAAGGAGACGAGACGCAATAATCTGGGTAGGCCTCGTCCAATCAGGGAAGGCCTGACAAAGCAAACAGGTTTCCCAGAGAAGAAGAAATTCTTCCTCAAGACTGCAGCCTCAGCTCTGCCTGAGCTCCCTGCTGGCTGTACAGATTTCAGGCTTGCCAGCCCCGGTAATGGTGTAAGCCTGTTCCTTGAAGTCTCTGTGTATATTATATATGTTGTGTATATTATATAGATATTATTATATAGCTGTGTGTGTGTATGTATCCTACACATCTCACTCTTACATGTATCATGCTTATATCATATATGCACAGATAACCCCCATGCGGTCTGCTTCTCTGGAGACCCGACTGCTGGGTGGGGGCAGGAGGGGACCCTCTCATCACTGCTCTAACAGTAGGATGATTAGTCATTGCTGTTCCGTCAGTGCTGGCGGGTGCTGAGCACAGTGCTAAGGGACTCCATGGGTCCCCTCATTTAAGCCAACCAGTACCTTCCCTTTGTTTCTGAAAACTCCCAAAGAAGATTCTGCTGCATCGAGGATGCACGCATTAAAACTTCTGTCTTTATAAATGCAACTGCTCCAGGGACCTCATTTAGGTAGAATCATACAGTGTTTGTCCTTTTGTGACTGGCTTCTTTCCTGGGGTGTGATGTCCTCCAGGTTCATTCAGGTCATAGCCCGTGACAGAGTTTCCTCCTTTTAAGGCTGAATAATAACCCACTGTGTGTTTATTCCACATTTTGTTTATCCATTTACCTGTCAGTGGACACCTGGGTTGCTTCCACTTGTTGGCTATTGCTAATCACGTCATTATGATCGTGGCTGTGCAAATATCTATCCAAACCCTGCTCTCATTCCTTTGGAAATCTACCCAGAAGTGGGGCACGCTGAATTTCTTATTGGCATTTCCGCAAGAGCCCTCCTGAGGCCGGACCCACCCTCACATCCTTGCAGACCAATCCCCGTTGTCTCCAACACCACAGCCACCCAGTCCACAGCACTGTCTGTGTCTGTCTGGCCACAGCGGCACACGCTGCCACACCACATGGATGGTGCGGGGCCAATTCTGGCACCGGCCTGGCCCCTCGGAAGAACTTGACGCACGACACTTATTTATCATCTGCTAAGCAAATTGAAGGGTGGTCTGGAGTGAACTCCCTGAGCCCCACAAAGGGCAATTTTGCTTCCCATGACCATTGAGCCTCAAAGAGAGCAGGATGGGGAAGTGTTTGGTGTCGGGTCTTGCAGGAGGCTCTGAAACAGATGACTCAGGGGGACGTTGCCAAGGGACACAGGTGGTCTTGACTTCCTGCGGACATAACCTCACTAAGCCCTGCTGGGCCACAGGGCATCCCACAGCAGCCTGCAGGCCCCCAGAGGCCTTGGGCCAGCTACCCTGGGGGAATGTTCGCATCCTCTCTTGCAGAGGGCTGTGGGCCAGACCACTCCAGCAGCTTCTTGGTAAGCAATACTGCAGGGGGGGTCCTGGGAGTGCCTGGCATCTACATATATAGTCAGGGCGGCCACCTCCCCACCAAGGGCTGAGAGTGGGTCAGCATCTCCACGGACAGAGCCAGAGCCTTGCCGCGCTGGGGCTATCAGCTGGTGCACAAAAGAGCAGAACTGTGGCCAGCGATGGCCTGTAACTGCTGTGCACGAGGACCCAGGAAAACCGAAAAGACTAGGGCTTTTCTAGGCAAAGACTCATCCAGTTTCCTCCAGCAATTCCCAGGCAGCTAAAGACTTGGAAAAAGCTGAGCCTACTCTCAGAATGCCAGTCCCCTCTTTGCAGAGATGGTTGTTGTCAACGGCACCCATTTCCCCTTCCTCCGTGGTAGTCGAATGTTCCCCGTGCGAGTGGCCACCTCCAATAAAGAATACACTTCCGGACTCCCCTGCAGTCAGCTGTGGTCACATGATCAAGTGCTGGCCAATGGGGTGTGAGTGGAAGTCACACGTATTATGCCCTTAAGGGGAGGGGGCCAGGGGAGAAGCCAAAACAGTGAACAAACCGTACAGACAGGCCCTGAGAAATGAGAACACACACTGACCACAAGGAGCCCATGCAGACACCTGGGAGGTCTTCACTGTCTTTCTGCTGAGTTAAGTGTGACTCTGTGTAAAAGCATGGGGCGAATGGCCCCACATTCTCAGGCCTCTGTGTCCCACAGAAGACCACACCCCAGGCGACCTCCCTTCGCTCTTGGGCTTCCCTTCTCCAAGCCCAGGTCCTGGGTGTGGGCAGGGAGTCCTTGTGAGCAGGGCTCCCCAGCCTACCTGGGGGTCTTGCCTCGTGATGTGAGAAGGCGGGTTGGTAGAATGTAGGAAACACTCTTGTGTCCTTAAACACTCCAGACCATCGGGAGGCCACAGACTCAGAGAGCCTGTCTTGGAAGTCAGGAGCTTTCTCTCTGCATTCCTACCATAACATCCTAATCCCCCTGTGGTGGACTGCTGCTTCTCAAGGAAACACGAAAGGTCAGACACGACGCATGCAGAGCTGCTACAGCGGAGACCCAAGCAAAGTGGCTTGGACAGACAGCCTCAGTGTCTCCCACTCACACACTCAGAGAAGTCCCTGCAAGACGGTTCCAGGATGGCGTGGGAGCGGTTGGTCCTTGACCCCTTTGCTCCATTCCCCTTTGCACACCAGTCTTCATGTCACAAGATGGCTGATGACATGAAGAAAAGCAGTGACCACTTGCCCCTCACCAGACCCTTCCCTTACCCCAGCCATCTAATCCCCTTGAGCCTTCAGAGCTGGCCCCATTGTACAGAGAAGAAAACTGACACAATGCACAAATTCTGTCTTTTTGAACAGCAAGAAACCTACAGGCAGAGTGGCTCCATGGTTTACGATAACACCACGAGGGACTTGTTCCCTTCACCGTTCTGCTCAGCCAGGAGCTCTCTTCTCAAGCTCACAAGATGACTGCAGCAGTACTGGCCATCACATCACATACAAGCATGCTAGTCAGGAGGAGCACACACACACACATACACACACTTCCCAGAAGCCCTTTAGAAGGCTTCCATTTAGGATCTATTGCCCAAAATCAGGTCACGTGTCCATGCTGTAGCTGCAAGGGGATTTGGGAAATGAACACCTTCGGACATAGAAAGCTCTCAGCACCGTCCTGCCACACAGTGACAGCTTGACAGAAAGTGGAGTGTGTGCTTGGGGCCTGACAGACCCTGCTGTCCAGAGCTAGGCTGTCCAGAGAGGCCATTAGAGGTATCGGGAGGATGAAGATTCACAGCACAGAAATGAGGTGGAGCCCCAAGATAGGCAGTTGGCCGCCATCAAAAGATGATGGAAACCGCCTTGCGGTGTATGTCTTTCCAAGGACCTCAGCCCCAGGAACACCTGCTGCTGGCTGCAGGTAAAGAAAAGATGGCAGTCGTTTTCATAACTACCCGATCGCAATGCCTAATTTAAAAAAAAAAAACGTTTGCCAAAGCCTAACAAAACACAGCTCTGATGGACTCTATATCTAACCCTCACCTTCCACATACACATATATCTGTTTTAGAATAAATCTGATACCTTAACTTAGATGGAATGATCGCAGAGCAAATGTACCATGATATGGAACTAATTTTTACATGTGTCGTAACACGGGGTCCATCAGATCCAGAGAGGGGAAAAACCCACTAAGCTGCAGGCGTGCAGGGTGCCCTCTGCCCCAAGGACTCAGCCTTTCTGTTCTTCCTTCCGTATTTGCGGAGAAGTTAAGTGCTCTTTCTCTTTTGACATTAAGGTATTATTGTGGGTCTCAACCTTCCAGAACCTTTGTCCTCAGTTTTCACCTCTCCTCCCACCACCTGTGAGAACGAGTGGCAGAGAAGAGCACAGGAGTCAATGAGGGGCCATGGAGAGGCCATGTGCCCCCACACCCTTGGTGGTCCCTCCCTGCGTAACAAACCGCCAGGAAAAGCAGTGGCTTGAGACGACAGGTGTGTTTCGCTGGGGCAAACTGGCAGTTTCGGCAGGGCTGGGCGGGGGAGCGTACCTGGAGCTGGTGGACCCGCTCCCAAGATGGCGCCCCCACGCGGCTGTGGACTTGGGCCCCAGGCAGGATCTGGAGGGAGAGACTGGCACCCCATCTGCCCCTGCATCAAGAGGCCTGGGTTCAGAGCCCAAGTCTGTTGTATCTGAGCTGAGTTGACCTTAGGCAAGCTCCTTAACTCTTCTGAGCTTCTGTTTCCCCAAATATAAAGTGGGGTCACTGTGCCTGATGCTGGGCAATCAGAGGAGGTGAATGCCTGGCATGCTCCGGATTCCATTTATGTCAGTGTCCTTGTCTGTTCTCCCACCGAGATTGTCACAGTTCCAGAGCAAAACCACTTCAGAAATTGGTGAGCTCCTGTATCATCATTGCTTTTCTTGCAAGTCTCATTTCCTGAGCCAAACGGGACTCAGCAGAGAGCAAGCAGAAATGCTCTTCCCTTTCTCCTCCTGACCTCACTAAGCTCTGTCAAATACCTAGTTCTCTGCCCCCGGATGAGCCCTTGTGTGTCTGCTGGTTCCAAACCGGTCTGGCTGTGTGGCTCAGAAGTCCTGCTTGTGGAGTGTCCTACTTGGGTGGCCTCACCTTGTGGGGCGACCTGACACTTCTCGCCTGGTTTCTGGAGCCCCTATCCAAAACTCAAGACAAGAAGACACACCATCAGTGTCCTGGAAACACCCCTCTGGACCCCTGACAACGGCAGCAAGCCTTCTGTGGCGTTCTCTTACACCTTCCTGACCCTCCAGGCCAGACTGGGGCCTCAGTGTTCAATTCACCTCTTACTATGTGACCTGCCTCTCCACGTCCGACTTCCTCATTTTAAAGTGGGGTGACTATCATATTCTCACCGAGGGTTCAATTAAGAGCCACATGGAACGCAGCTAGGATGGAGGGGTGCCATACAAACACAAGCAGTTGTGGGGGCCACCCTCCAGATTCCTGAGGTCAGGACCCCATTTGCTCCTGTACTTCCATCAGCACCAAGGGCGAAGGGTGTTCCTTCCTGACGACACAGGACATTGGAGCAGGGCTCTGTGTGGGTGCCAGGAGTGGGGGGAAGGTGAGACAGAACACTCCCTGCCCTCAGGACATGGCTGTTCCAGAGGAGGTGTCAGAAGGAAAACAAAGCACACAACTGGATCACAAACGGTGAGTGAGGACAATAAAACCACGCTGTGTGTCGGTGAAAGCTGGGGTAGCCCCTCTGAGCAGGTGACATTGTGCTGAAATCTGGCCAGAAAGGAGCCCGGCCTGAGGAAAGGTGCAGGCAGAGCCAAGGCGGACTCCCCTGGGGCTGCTCCAAATTCCTCTCTGTCCAGCCTCACCCCTCCCCAGGCTTCTCAAAGCCCCGGAGCTGGGGGTCAAACAGTGGGCACCGTGGGTGCTCTGGAACCCGGGTCCTGCGTGTGTCACTGTGGGGAAGTGACTCAGCCTGTCCTTGCCTCGGCCCCCCACCTGCAGAATGGGGGACTGCTGAGTGGACAGCATGAATGAGTACTGGTGCTCAGCAAACACCGAGCCCACAACTCCCAGCGTGTGCCCATCCTGGCAGCACTGGTGAGCTCGCAGGGACGAAGGTGCCAACGGGCTCCACGCCGGCAGGTCAGTGACAAGACTCAGGGACAGATGGGGTCGCCAGGGGCTGGGACAGGCAGAACAGCCCTGGAAATTCCGCACCCTGAGCCAGCGGCCCCGTGAGTGTTTCTCGGAAAGGGTTCCCACTTCCTTCCCTGGAACAGGCGAAACCCCAAGCTGCACCGACACTGCCCCCCCCACACAGGACTCTGCCTGGAGCCCCAGCCTGTTTCCACGCCGGCGGGATGGTTTACCCACTGAAATCACTGAACCATTTCTGTTTGTTTCGTGAAAAAATGGTTCTGTTTGTTTTAGCCACATTGTTTGTTGTTTAAAGGAATGAAATAATTAAAACAAGAGCAACACTCCGTGGGCTTGGGTTTTTATCTTTATGAGCACGTAAAACGTATAGATAGCGTTCTCTCTCTCTTCTTTCTACCAACGCAACTCCATCAATTTTATTCATTGCCCTACTGGTTTATAAAGCCACCTCTTTTATTTAACAAACGCAAAAATGAAAAATTAGATATCTAAATCTGTATTAGCTTCCCGGGGCTGCCATAACAAAGCACCGCTAACTGGGGGCTGAAAACAACAGCCTGCCTCTCGGCTCCGAAGGCCGGAGTCTGAATCGAGGTGTCCACAGTGTGGGCTCCTCCGAAGGCTCAGGGGAGACTCGCCCCAGGCTCCTTCCAGCATCTGGTGTTGGCAGCCATCCTTGGCGTCCCTCAGCTTGTGGCTGTCTCTTTGGGTCCTCTCTGAGTGTCTTCCTAACCTTTTTAAAAACTACTTTCTTTGCCCGTCCTTGTCCAAGTTGGATAAAAAACCCAGGACGACAGGCTTGAGTGTGTTCTGCTCCAGGACACATGGACACCCTTGCTGTGTGGTCTCTGCCGGTCCAGCTACTTGCCACTAAGCAGGGGCCCCCCACACTCAGGTGGCACTCTGCATCCTGCCACACCCCTCTCTCCGCCATCTGTTTCTGGCAACTGCGCGTGGGGAAGGTGAGTAGCAGGCATGCATGCAGAGTCCACCCTCCTATCTGCATGTTTTTGATGATGTAAACACCCAGGGAGGATAAGTAACTTGCCCGAGGTCAAGGTCAGCGAGAAGGTGGGGATTCGGACCCTCAGTCACAGTGGGCCACCGCCTCCACCTTGGGCCTGCGTGCCCTATGGTCAGCACCTGCTCCTGTTGCTGTGACAGATTTCACAGCTGTGCGGCACCCCACTGCAGGCACACATCACACCAAACTGAGAGGAGCACCAAAGTTGCCCCCCGTTCCAGGCTCCCCAGGGCCCAAATGGGTGAATAGCCCCATGGCTCTTGGCTGGACACAGGTGAGACTCAGTGTGTTTGAGGCTCGCTGTGGACCCTCTGCAACCATCAGTCAGGATGCCGGCCAGGGAAGGTGCTGACTCCCCCGCCCAGAGCTCACACCCAGGGGCCCTGAGAGGGCAGACCTTCAGTGCAGAGGTCGAGGTAAAGGTGAGCAGGGCCCTCAGGTGATTCTTGTGTCCTGGTGAACTTAAAGCGCACAATCCACTCTCCAGGGCAACTAGAGTGATCCCCAAGGACATGCCTTCCCATCAGGACGGAGCCCTCCCCTGCAATCCGGGCTGACCCTCCCCCAGCTCTGGCCAATGGAACGGTGTCTGCACATCGGAACCCAGGTCTCACGGAAGACAAGAGGCCTCTACTCCCTCCCTCCTGGAGTCCAGGCACCCTGTCATTAGGAGCCGGAGCCACATGGAGAGGCCGCAGGGAGGAGGGCAAGGCACTCTCGTGCAGTCTCACCTGCGCTCCCAGCAACTGCCAGCACCAACTGCCAGCCAGGAGAGCAAGCGAGCTCGCGCACCCAGCCCACCGACACTGGTGAGCATCACGGGGGAGCAGAAGAACTGCCCTGCTGAGCCGGGCCGCCCACAGAATCCTGACGAAGACGAAATGGCTGCTGTCTGAAGCCACTAAATTTTAGGGTGCTATCTTACTTGTTACGAGGCACAGAGACAATATCCAACAGAATTACACACATATGTTCACCGAAAGACATGTACCAGAGCATTCATAGGAGCACCACTGATGATCGTCTCAAACCAGAGCCAAGGGCACGTCCCTCAATAACAGAAGGCGTGAAGGGCTTGGGCCGGTGTGATGGGACACTCCACGGCAGTGCGGGTGGATGCCCTGTGGCTCCCTGCAGCGCCCTGTGTGAGTCATGCACCCGTGACACGGAGCGGAAGTTGCCATGTTACGCTCTGGACAACAAGGCAGGTTGCTCGGCCGCACCGAGTCCGGAGGATGGTCACCTCCCGGGCATCGCAGCTGGTTCTGGCAACTACGACAAAAACACCACAGCCTGGGGGGCTTACACAACAGACACTGATTTCTCACAGGTCTAGAGGCCACAAGTCAAGACCAAGGTCCTAGCAGTGTCGGTGAGGACCTGCGTCCTGGATCAACAATGGTGCCCTCTGGCCATGTCCTCAGTTGGTGGCTCTCCGGGGCCTCTTACAAGGGCACTAATCCCATCATTAGGCTCCATGTTCACACCCTCATCACCCCCGGAGGCTCCCCTCTGATACCATCACATGGGGGGTTAGGCTTTCACACAAATTCTGGGGGACAGTCACTGCAGGGGCACGGCCGGAAGTGGAGCTTCTGGGGGACGGGATGACAGACCTTCATCGGCATGCTGCTTATAGAAACCGTTACCTTTGAGAAAACTCATCAATTTGTGGCCTTCTCTGCTTATATGTTACACTTCAATAAAGAGTCCACTTTTAAAACGCAGATCAGACATTTTCTCGTCATCTATTGCTACATAATAAATCAGGGCCGCGTGCAGTGACTGTATTATTTCTCATGATTTCTGCAGGTCAGGAATTGAAGAGGGGCTGGACTCTGTGGCGGGGTCTCTCATGCGGTCCCACACACAGGGGCTGGGCTGGGCTCCTGTGAAGTCCTCGTCATGCACACTCCGACCTCCTTCCACCACTGATCTCGCTGCTGGTTTTACTTTCCTCAGGGCACTTCACTCTAGTGGACGAGCTTTCCTGCCGATTTGCCCTTCCTGGCTGTTGACCATCTGCCTCTCCCCACCGGGACGCACGCTCCGTGTGACCACGAGGGCAACGCCTGGTGTTTAGTAACTATTTGTTGAATGAACAAGTGGGGAGGTAGTGAATACAGAATGAATGTGTCCTTCCAAGCATGCCCTTGGTGCTGTCTAGATGCTGGGGACTGGGACGGACGAGCTGCAGTGAGACCGCAATCACAGGCAGTTGGACGTGTGCTCACTAGCACCATGAACAGGGCCCTTTCTAAGTTGCGGGGTGTTGCATCAGACGGGCTCCCAGTATCTGCTCCCTTATATTCTCATGTGTCTCCAGGTCTGGAAAGTAAAAGAACTACATTTGCCAGACTCCCAGCAACCAACGCGCATGGGGGGAATGAGATCCAGCCAGCAAGGTGCAGCTGGCCAAGACCTGGACGCAGAAGGGAGGCAGCCTGGAGCACATCCCAGCACCCGGCTGGCTCCACAGGTGCACGGGCACGGAGACTCAGAGGTCTGTGCAGCAGCAGGCCAGCATCCAGTCGCCCACAGTGGCAAGTCCAGAGGCAAGCGGGTGGTGACTTCCCGGTCCTGGCTGGCAGGCATAGCTGTGGTCCCGAATTCGGCAGATCCGGTGCCAGCTTCTGCCTCCTGCCCGAGGGAAACATGTAGCTGTCTCGGCAGGTCAGTTCTGCATTGTGCAAGCGTCCATTCCGGAGACCCAGCCAGAAAACACCACTTCACCCGTCTGACGATTTTGGACACCCCCGATGCCCTGTATTAAGTCCTGTTCTATGGAATACACTTGGGGGTGGAGGCGTCATCATGTCACCTGCCATGGTGGGGATGTCTGAAAAGAGGGTGTGAGTGTGCAGCGTCCAGGTACTTACAGGTATTTCTGCAAGGCCCAAACTGGCCTGTGAGGACAGCACCCCGGCCCACTGCCTAGCAGCTCTGGCGACAAGAGCACGAAGCTTCTGGGTATTCAGTACATCCAGGTGGCTCCGTGCCTCCCTCACCTTTTTGTCCACGTTTAGCGTTAAGACTTGCTGGCAGCTCACTTCAGGGGTTTTACAGAACAGTGAACACTGAAGTCTTTTCTTCTGCTCCATGACACAGTTAAAAACAAAACAAAAAAGTCTGTGTCTTCATGCGATCTAGTCCTGACACTACCACTGACGTTGCTGTGCACACTGGATAAGCCACTTACCCCTCCTGGTCTTTGTATTTGTCGCTACAGGAAGACAGAGGGAACAAAACCATACCAAGCATCCTTCCAGCTTTAAACGCTGAGAATTCCTTTCTGTTCCTCTGTGCGTGTGTACGTGTATATGCGTGTGAGCGTGTGTATGCGTGTGCTGTGTTTAATGCCTCCTTAGGACCAGTGAACTCTGCCCCGCTCCCTGTCCCAGTCTGCACCCTGCCGTGTTGGTCCCTACGAGCTCCAGAAATGTTATTTTAATTTTTTGAAATATTTTTGCACAGGAAAGTAAAGACAACACAACGTCCCCACCTGCCAGTGCCCGGCTCCCAGTTTCTCAGCTCGCTCCTGCTCTCCTTCCATCTCCGCCCCTTCCGCAGGCCCCGGGCCCCTGGCTTCCTGTGAGGGAAAGCCCATCTCGACATCTCTACTGAGCATCTTTAAAAGGCAAGGACAGAGCTGGGTTTGCTGGCAAGGCAGTTGTGGGTCAAATTAAACATTCTGCATCCCAACGCTGTCTTTGAATCTGGGTCACCTCTCCCCAAATCCTGTTTGGAAAAGTGCCCTTATCAAGAACAGATGCTCCAGATGTCCCACAGACACTGGCACACAAGTAAGAGCAAACCCCCGACACACACACGTTTTTTTAAAAAGGAATTTTTAGAACATTAGGAGTGATTCCAGGGTGGTCCGAAGTCAACCGTTCTTAGAGAAGGATGAACTTGATACGGAGATCAGGCAATGTATTTTAACACCTACCCACACCAGGCCCCAAACTCCTGCACTATCACCTACAGCTACTCCCGGACACACGGGCAGAACCCCGCACCCCACGTCTCTGTTCAAGGTCTGGGGCAGTGATGAGTGCTCAGGCAGGTCCTCTAAGGCCTGAGACTCTGGAGTCAGATCCCATGTCGGCCCCTGGCTGCACCACTCAGAAGTGTGGGACTGTGGACCAGTCACTCCTTCCCTGGGTCTCCGTGACCTCATCAGCAGAATGGGAATCATACTCTCAAAACCTCTCTCGTGTGCTGCTTTGGGGATTCCCCAGGTAACCGATCAGCGCGGAGTCTGGCACAGAGGAAGGGCCCGCAACCCTGCTGTCCCACCTCCCAAACCACGAGCAGGGCTCCCTAGGCACCAGGCTGGCTCCAGGCCGGCCACAGGCATGCAGGTGAAGCTGACGCCACAGACCCAGATATGATCCCAAAAGGGAAGAGCTGTGTTAGTTGCCTGATCCTTCTGGATCTTCTGCCATTTCCTCCACCGCTTGGGCAAGCCTGACACAAGAAAGGCATTCAATCTCATTTTCAAAGGAGAAGAAAGCATAGGAAAAAAACATGTTTAAACAGACAGAACTTAGTCCGTGCAAGAACCATGATTGCGAGCCCCTAAGGACACAGATGGAGCTTTGTTTCTGGGGCTCCTCGCTGGAGCAGCCGGCCTGCCGGACAGTAAACACGCTTCTAATGAAATAAATGTTTTAGGCAGCAGATTCTCCCGCTGTGAGTAACAGGCAGTGTGCTTCCAAGAGTGTGTCAGGCTAAATGCATTTGTCATCTCAGATGGGAGACCCTCCCAGCCACAGAACCACCTGAACAGTAGCAAGGAAGCTGGCCCTGGGCGGGGAGTCCCTGCTTCTGAGTCAGTCCACGGTGTGTCCAAGCCGATGCTTTAGATCCACCTGAGGCCGATGAGTGGACTCATCCAGTGCCGCGCAGACGCCTTCGCTGCTGGCTCCCTTTCCTCCTCCCACCCGGCGCAGTTCCTGGGTTATACATACAGGGAGCAAGCCAAGAACCTCACGCCCTCGATGCTGGTTTATAACCATAAACCACACGCATATTTATGTTAATCAACCAACAAAAGTCACATCTTGCAATACCACTTAATAGGAGCTCCCTATGATTAAATCTGTTGAATGTCTCCCTGCGCCCCCACCTCAGCCCCGGGCCACCTGGGGGTCAGATGCCCATGAAGCACCTGGCATGTACTCATGAAGGGGGTGGGCTTGGCGATGCCCCAGAGAGAGACAAGCCAGTCAAAGCAAGCAGGGTCACCCATCGAAACTCAGAGGTAGAAGGCCTGGCCTTTGACACGCTAACGCAGAATGCCCATTTCACGGAAGAAGTGACGGAGCCTTGGGGGCAGGACATGGCCCGTCAGCACCAGCACAGCATCAGTCAGCCATCCAGAGCTTCCCTCACCACCGCAAACACCTCCAGAGATGCCCTGATGCACGGAGACAAAGAAAGGCTGTGGGCATCCCTCCCCTTGCCAAGACCTAAGTTCAGAGGGACCGCAGGACTCCCTGCTGTCTCCGACAGTGCAGAAGAAGGGGACGTGGGTGAGCTGAGAGGACAGCACCCCAGGGCGGTGGGGAGGCTGCCCTAGGAAGGCAGTGACAAGAATCTGGTGTGTGTGTGTGTATGCGTGTGTGTCAAGAGGGGATGTCCATGGGGAAGGATGGAGATTGGTGTCCTGCCCAGCGCAGAAGCCAGGGAAATCGAGCCTTGACCAGTGGGGGTGGCGGCCACAGCCTCTTTCCTCTGGGACACACCTGCCCTGGCCCGAGGGGGCCTATTGGCCCTGTGATTAGTTTACTCCTTCCCTCAGGGGCCTTGGACAAACGTTTAGACTGGGGCCTCCCTCTTCTCATTTGTCCAAATATTTGTAGCTCGTGGGTCATGCAGTCACTTTCCGAAAGGCTAAATTTGGGGTGGTTCTGGCCCAAACAATCTCCATCCCCTCAGCCAGGGCCAAGCTGAGCCTCCCCATCGTGTCTGGAAGCTCCTGGTGACATCCGGGATGCTGGGGAGGAGAGGCAGGGAGTGAGACAGGTGTGAGCATCTCCTCTTAGTGGAGCTCTGCACTGGGGACCCTGCCGCTGCTTCTCAGCTCCTCCCGGCTACTCTGGGGCAGGGAGCATTCAAAGGTGAGGACCCTGGGGCATGAGCAAGGGAAATGTGGCGCAGCTGTGATGGTCTGAGCCCCACCAACTGGGTCTCTCCCCAAACTCCTCTTCATAGGGCCTTCCTTCGTCATTCAGGTCAGCAGCTCAGAGAGGCGTGTATTACCAGCATCCTCGAGAGGTTTCCCTTGGCCCCATTTAATGAATTCTTCCCCTGGTCAGGAGCTGGGCTATAGCCTTCACATTCGTACATGATTTAATTCTCCTGAGTCTCCTGGAAGGGGGTCTAACTTCTCCCCCAGTTTATAAATGAGACTACTGAGGTGCGGAGAGATTAGGTACCCACCCAAGGCTGCACGGCAGAGGCAGAGCCACGCCGGAAGCCGAATGTGCTGCACCCGCCACCTTCCAGCCCATTCCCCAGCACAGCTGCCATGCCACCTCCCTACGAAGCTACCATGGGCCTTCAGGCGGCAAATCAGGCCCCCGGGGTGGAGGGACTCCGAACGTGGGAGCTGAGACCAGACACGGTGGATGTTCAGCGCCCCTCTTCGCCGAGAAGCAGTATTCCTCCCCAGTGGTGCCTCCTGGGCATCGGGAAATAGCATGGAGGCCACACCAGTGCCAGGCCTGGGGTGGGGGCGCAGGCAAAGCCGGAAAGGGCCTGGAAGCGCGGCTCGTCCTGCCTGGGGTCGCCTGGAAGCCTGAGCCTGTACTTAGTTCTCCCTGCTAAATAACAGTTCTGGTTTCTGCTAAAAGGATTCATTCCCAGAGCACAATAATTTTCATCTCCTCCTTGCTACAACCCATAGTTTATGGCTAAATATACGCCATAATGAGCCGCTGGCCTGATAGCGTCGTTAAGGAGATATTTGACCTCGGGTTTAATTGCAGGATGGAATAAATGGCTGGGCCCGCCAGCTCGAAGGCGAGTTCAGAGCTCCGCATCTGGCATCCGCTAGCCCCAGAGAAAAGCCCCCGAGAAAGTGATGCAGGCAGGGAAAGCTGCTCCAGCAGCTCCTGGGACCGCTGAGTAGGGCGAAAGCTCAGGAGCTGGGGTGGGGGTGTCTCCTTGGCTGGGCTGCCCCTGGAGCTGACTGCTTGAGTGAACCAGGGCTACCACTAATCCTTGAGAGTAGCCCACAGGAGACTAGTCCCCCCTTTACACCTGATCCTTTGCTTTCCAAAGCCCCCCCCCCAGAAAAAAGCCGCCCCCACCCCCGCAGGCAGAACGCAAGGCCAGTGGCTGGGCCCTGGGCTTGAGATGCGCCTTGCCACCAAGCTCAACAGACTAAACACCAGTTTGAAGTGTCCCCAACATAAACCTCCCACTTGCATTGGGGTTGGTGATGGGGAAGGAGAGCTGGAGAAGAGGCCACCCTGGCACCTGCAGAAATCTCCCGGGACAATGAGAGCACGCTGGGGCGGCAGCAGCAGAGAGGGACCACAAGTAGGAGGGGCTCCGCACAGCAGCTGCGCCAGGTCTCCGGGCTCTGGGCCTGTGATCCCAGTACTTCTGCAAGAAAAATGTGGCCTGGCTGGAGACTGTGACCCCCACCCTCGGTCTGGAGGACAGGGGTCGACTGAGGCCTGCAGAAGCATGGCCCTTACCCTGGTCTCTCCTCTTGGATTTTTCCCTCCACTGCACAATGTCAAGGCGACAGAACCCGTCAAGAGAATGTCAGTTGAGCGCATGAGTTTGACAAATAATAACTCTTTGAAAGAACGGGGCACCCAGTAACTGTAAATGAGGTTCAGTTTGTTCAATCTGATGGCTCTTACCTGGAAGGGAGTGTGTTAGAGATTTTGAGCAATCAGTGAGAGCTATGGGGCTATGGGCTACCCCCAAATGCACCCACACTTTTGCACCTCCCACCTCAAGATCCCTTGATCTAGTTACACCCACACCTTGAGCGACTCCATTGCCCAAGTCCCTGGAAGCACACACAGATCCAACCTCCCAGCCCATTTCCAGGGGTCGGCATGGAGCCCTGAGGCGGCAGAGGAGAGAGAGGGCACAGTGTCCTTAAACAGACATTTCCCCCCCCCAAGTCAGGCGCCCCCACGTGGGCACACTCTACCTAGAACTAGGAAGTAGAACTAAGAGCAGCTTTCCTGGAGGAGGGAGCGCTCACTTGCAGAGCCGGAGCTTTGCCAGGTAATCATCCCCTGTTTTTCCTCTCCCTTCCCAGAGTTTTGTTTCGTTGGTTCCCTGGACTTGTTTGCTGCTTGGGTGCTGGGTGGATTGCCCAGTCTGGGTGAACCCAGCCTTTAAAGTGAGATTCAACCCGGGGAACATGGTGCTGGTAGATCCACCTCACCGGGATGGCAGTGCCAGGCTAGGGCGCTCTCTGGGCCCCCCCTTCCACCTGCAGCAGCCAGCACTGTGCGCACCGAAGCCCAATCCTGAGCTGCACCGATGGAAAGGGTGGGGAGCAGTATCCTCACAAGCACAGTGTGGTGACAAGCCGAGGAAATGTGTGGGGAAAACCAAAATCTCCCCCGTCCAATGTCCTCTAGGAAAGGATTAGACAAGTCCTGAAATTTTCCACTGTTTCACTTTACCTGCGGAGACACCGCCGGGTAGTGTTTGGAAGACCCGGGTGCATTTCCACAAGGAAGCGTGGGGCATGGTGCCTGCCGCAGCCCCGCTGCCCTAGGCTGTCAACACCCATCAGCCTGGCCACAGCCACCCTCCGGACACCCTGGCCAGCCTCCCCTCAAGGTCAGACCAGCCTGGACCTGCCTGGAGCACGCTGTCTCCTGCTGGGTCCTGCTCTTCCTACTCTCGGTCCTCACTGAGCTAAAGAAACGGAGGCACCAAGGTTTTCCCAGTCTGGAGAGGAACAGCAGGCTGTGGGTGCTGGGGTTAAAGTTCCCTTGGGATGCCTGGAGCTCCGCTGCAAAGCACGACTCCCTCTCCCCACAAGAACATCCTGGGCCAGGAAGCAAACTGAAAAAGTCCGGGCGGGTTATATTATTTTTAAAATAAAGAAAAGGCAAGAGAAAGTCAGGCGCTGAAGAGAGAAGGAAGACTGAATTTAACCCCACCGCAGTGTCCCAAAAGAGTTATCTGGGTGCCCTTTAAAAAAGGCACCGAAGGACTCAAATTAGGGTTTCCCTTAACGCAAAAACCTGATTGTGCTACTGCGGTGTTTTGGGGGCGTGATTGCAAATGGAGAGTTCCAGATTACGGGCGGCGGGGGAGGAGGCAGGACAATTTCACCCCGGTGGGGGGGGGCGTGTTTCAGCAGCTCAGCGGAAGGGGGCTGCTCGCGCCCTTTGATTGGGCCTGGGACTCCAGCACCGCAAGTGCCCCGCGGCCGCAGCGCGATCGGCGGGCTGTTTGTAATTCCATCCTTTTTTCATTAACATAAACACCACTTGAACAAAAATATACATGGCCACCTACTTCGCCAGGAGAGGCGGCCCAGCGCCCACCGGCCCGCGCTCGCCCACCCGCAGGGTCCCCGCCCTAGCGGTGCGCCAGGGAGCCCGGGTCCACGAAGTCAACGCAGTGCGGGGCGGTGCAGGCCGCCTTTGGATGGCTTTGAAGCCTCAGGCCTCCAGGCTCTCGAGCCACCTTCCACAGTTCAGATTGTCACCGGGCCGCCGCCGGTGCCCCATGGAGGTGCTGAGTTGTCAACCTAAATTCCTAGTTAAGCCTCTTGTAGATAAACGCTCAGGGCAAATTGGTTCCTCTTTACCTGCCCGCCCCGGCCTCCGCCCCTCACGGGTGTGGCCCTAATAGCCGCGGGACCTGGTCGCCCGAGGCCCAGGCAGCGAGCTGAGTTGGGAGCAGCGCAGTCTCCGCTCAGAGAGAGGCCAGGCAAGGTGGAGGAAGGAGCTGGGGGGTGGGGGCACGCTGCCTGGGACCTCCGTCCTGGGGTTGAAGGCCCACTGTTGCTGGGGTGGGTTTCTGGCGGAGGAAGAACAATAATAGGGGTGGGGTCTCCGCCGGGCGACCACCTGGCAGTTCTCCTTGGTGCTCCGGCGTCCCTGTTCACACATGCGGATCCCGGGTTCGCAACTTCCCGAAGAAGCACCTGAGCATGTGCGCGTGTTCCTCGGGCCCCCGGGGAAATCTCCTCCAAACTCAGAGCCTGCCAGAGTCAGCGTGAGTCCTGGGTCTGCACTTCACCCTCTTCCACCCCGCCAACCCTCCCTCCCCACCGAACCACCATTTCGACCCCGCTCCCCCACCCCGAATTAAAAATCGGGAGGGTTCTGGAGACCGCAATCAGCCTGGCTCACCCAGTGATGGGCTCCAGGCTCAGTCTACACGGGCAGAGGCAGATGGAGCAGTTTACCAGTTTCTCGGGTAATTCTGGCTCCAAAAATGGTAGCCAGAATTGTCTACGTAGTAGACCTTGATGTGCTTTTTCTCCTTATGTTACTGCATAATCTTGGTATCCTGCTATTTTCCATCACCCTAGAGACATGTCCCAAGCAATCTTACAGTTTAACTGCATTTCCCAGTCTTACAGAGGGAAAAAAAAAAAAACCCCATTCGAGACACCCCATTGCACGGACCTTAGTTCTGGTCTAGGCGTCCCCCTCTAGCGGCGACCTATGCTGCATCCAGAGTCCAGCGCTGAGACCCTTCCCCTCCGCCCCTCTCCCTTCGTATGCCCGGCCGCCGCAGGATCCGGGACTGGGCAGTCCCGCCACGCCCAAAGCGGGGCGCCGGGCCGGAGACGCGGGCGGAACTGGTTTCCAGAAGGCGCCGCTCCACGAATGCGAGTTCCCGGGGCTCCCCGGTGCCCCGAGACCCCAGCCTCTCTCCCCTCGGACGCGCTGCCGGGAGAAGGCTGAATCCGGCCAAGCGAGTGAGAAAGAGGTGCTCACTGCCCCACCCGCCCCCACCCCAACCCTTCCCGGGCCAGAGAGTTTTCACTTTGCCCCTCCAGCGTCCCTCGCTGGCGTCCAGGCGCGCACCCCCTCCCCGGGGATGGTCGAGGTAAAATAAACACCGTGTTCACGCAAGCAGAACCCATCATTAGCCCAAACCAAGGTTAAAATAATTGCTTCGTCGCAGAATGAGAGCAGCAGTAACCAGCCAGGGCTGCCCAGGACTCTCCCGCTGCCGGGGCCTCGGCGGACGCGGAGCCGCCTCTCAGCCTGGCCAGCCCGGACTCGGAGCGGGGGTGCACCCGGGGCCCCGCGGGGGCCTGGGTCAGCTCGAGAGAAACCGGCGCACGGTGCTCGCTGCGAGTCCGGCGCACCGCCTCGGCCGAATGCCAGCCGTCGGCAATTCTTTTCTAGGAGGCGACGTAAAGAATGCTCGAGTCAGACTCGCCAAACCAGAGTGAGTCTGGGCAGCTTCAAAGGAGAAACACAGAGAGACAGAAACGGAGACGGAGAGGTTAGGGGCAGGTAGGCGGGGGGGAAGGGCAGCTAACCTGAAGCAAAGTCCTTCAGAAAATACTGCTTTGCAAAAAAGTGGAAAGAAACGTGGGGGCGGTGGCCGGCGGGGAGGGGGGGTGTTAGGACACCTATATCTGGTCTCTTTAAAAAGAACGAATTTGATTCCTAGTTGAGTTACTTTTCATGGCGAATTAAATGGGTCTTAGCCCAATGCAGGGAGGGGCAGGGGTGACCCCGAGGGTCTGCGGTGCCTGTAGCAGCCATGTGGACCTAACTTACTCTCAAACTTTCACAGAGAAAAGGCAGGTGGGAGGAGGAAGGAGATAAAAGCATCAACTTTGACCCTGGGAATATAACAAAATGTTTAAAATACTTTCGGGTTTATGCTTTTAAAAACAGCAAGTCTTATATATCTCCCCATGTCAGGGATAGAATTTTCGTAGGTAATTCTTAATTGTTAAGAAAAAAAAATACCCAGGATAAGGATTAATTGGTGACCGGGTAAAGACTGGAGATGCATAGTGAAAGCCCAGTGCCCCAAGGCAAAGACCAACCAGGGGTTGGTTGGATCCCTGTGGGAAAGAGTTGTTCAAAGATTTGGAGTATTTCAAATATTGAGAAAATATGTTTCAGAATAAAAGAACTAGAAAGTTTGAGTGGTTACTTTGTTTTTTTCCTGTTGGATTTTTTAATTCTGTAGGGTAAAAGCTGCCCGGTGGTAACAATTGGGAACAAGTTGAGCATTGGGAGGCAAAACTAATAGCAGTAAAAAAGGGGCAGAGGACGTTTTAAACGAAGGAGCTCTACTCGCGTTAGGCATGGGGAGCTGTGGCTGGAGGAAGGGGAAGAGCTATGCAATCTCCCCACAGAGAGACCTGGTGCCCAGCCCCGGTCAGGACCCCACTCCGAGGAATCCCCAGGAGGTCCACTCCCAAGAACCTCCAAAGAGCTGAGCCAGGACTGCTCCAATGTCTGCCTTTCTCCGAGTCCTCTGCCCCAATTTTGTGCCTCAGCACCCTTGGAGGGAGCAGTGTAGGGGCTAAATGAGCCCCCACCCCCAGCAACACGGACACCCTAGCGGAGTGCTCAGGCCAGACTCGCACAGTGCCGGGAAGTGGGATGGGGTTGGTGGGGCCTCTGCGGAGGCCTTGGACTTGCCCCTCCTTGCCTGGAGGGGAGGGCAGTTACTGGGCTGTCATTTTGCTGTTATGGGTGGTGGAAAGTGGGGGCGGTGACAGTCTCCCCTCTTCTTCCGGGTTGGCCAATGGAGCCGGGAACTGGGACCCCATATTGCCCTCAGGGGAGGGAAAGAGGTGTCTTTTAATTGATCCTACATTTATCCAGCTCTCACTGCCTGTGCTGTGCCTTGCTTTCCCGTCTGTGAAATGGGCCCCGAGGCAGGAAGCCCTCACTTGGCATAGTGCTGGCACACAGTAGGTGCTCAGTGCTTCTCTAACCACAGTGCTTATTCTCACTGAGTCTCCCCTCAGAGAGATAGTTTATTTTCAACATCATGCAAATGTGAAAGGGGACCCAGAGAATTTAAGAAGCTTCCCAGAGGTCACACAGATGGCCTGGCAGGGAGGTGGGACTCTAACCCAGGTCTTTGGCCCCCCAGGCAACCTTCTGCAGGAGGCCGCCCCATGAGGGTAGGGACTGCAGAGGGTGACCAAGGACTCGGCATGGGCAGCGGGGGGGTGAGAAGGGGCACACCCGAGACTACACCATCATTCTGTGTCAGAAAGTCAGCTCCGGGCCAGAGGCAAGTCGCCTCCAACCCGACACTCTTCTCCCTGAGGTTGGCGCCATGATTCTTAGCCACTTTCACATCTGTCCTGCCCAGGGTAGCCCATTTCACTGATGGCAAAACAGAGCCCACAGAAGAAGGGACTTGTCCAAAGTCACGTAGGCAGATTCCCCAATTTGTGTTCACTCCACCAAATCTCTAGTCCTGTCAAACCAAGTGCCTAGGCTGGGGCTCCAGGAGAAAGGGACAAGGAATCTCAACTCCCTAGATCCCCAAACCCCATAGATGAGGGAGCACCCCCAATAAGAGCAACCATGGTAAACAATTACTCCACGGATCTCATCTCTGTCACTGCCCTTGGTCTGCGGGTGAGGAGACCGAGGCACGGAGAAGTCAGGCCACCAGCCCCAGCCACCCAGCAATGGAGCCAAGTCTCAGTCAGCCAGGACTTGTACTCCCAACAGCTCTCTCTGCCTTGGTTCACATTCAGGGGTCCCCCTCGCCTCACCACCCCTCCCAGACCCTGCATGGGGCACTTCTAGCATTTCTCATCTGGTCCTCAGGCCAGCTCTGTGGATGGGTACTGACCTTATCCCCGTTTCAAAATAAAGAAACTGAGGCCCCCAGAGATTAAATCATCTGCGGAGGCTCTCTTTGTTCTGTTCTGCCCATGGCCTCCTCCTAAGGCTTTACTCACAAACAGCCCCAGAAACGCCAGAAGGGTCCCCCAAACATCCTTCCCCACTCTCCTGGGAGAGCTGCATTCCAGGGCTAAAGGGAATGAGGTCTGTGACCTACTCCCAGGAATACTCTCAGTAGGGAAACGTCCATGTCAGAGTGGCCACTGACTGCGTGCCGGGAACCCCAGAGAGAAATGTGCCCCTTGTGTGCCTAGCTAAGAATGTACCTCCAGACCCCTCTCTCCCTCTTCCTCCCTCCCTGTCTCTGTCTCTCTCCCTCACTCCTTCTCTCCCTCCCCTTCTCTGTGTCATCCCTCCCTCCTTCTCTCCTTCCCTCCTCCCCACCTCTGTCTTCCTCTCAGTCTCCCTCCCTCCTTTCCCCCAACTTGCTCCCTCTCTCCTTACACACATTCCTCACTCCAATCTGGAGCTCCCTGCCTGAGCCCTTGAAGGCCTAGGGCCGCCAGTGTTCTAGATGCCCTCCTTCCCAAGCACAGTACCTCCATCAATGTGAGTTCTGTTTCTCTAGCTCAGCCTTGGCTTTGCTCGCCTCTGTTCCTGTCTCTCTCATCTGTGTGTGAACTGATTCTCCCACAATCTGAATGTGCTTCTGGAGGTCTTGCTCTCTGTGTCTCTGACTAGGTGTCCCTAGGTTCTAATGACTCTCTGAGGAGGGGAGGGGTCCACATCTCCAGGGCCATCTGTGCCTCTCTGCTTTAGGTGCTCGGCACCCCACCAGCTCTAACTTCCCAGGAGCTGGGCCACCTTCCCCGAGTTATGCACACACAAGAGCTGCCCCTCCAATCAGTCGTGCAGG